>NC_051154.1:428740633-428940632 GCF_013339745.2 Dermacentor silvarum
GTATACTTTAAAATGGCTGATCATCTCTTCTTTGATTTCTTTCCATGATTCTTGATATTCAAATATGTGGGTTAGGTAGAAGCGAAATGCCTCACCGGTCAGGTATTCATCGAAGTTGGCGACCATTTCCCGTTCCGACCATGATGCAGCGGATGCGTTGAGCTCGAAGAAGCGGAGCCAGTCTTCTACGGGTCCATCGTGCGCTGATCCAATGTACTTGGGGACGTCCAAGGCTTCCGATGGTGCAGTCATGATGCTGGTCTGTGTAGCTGGTGGATCTCTGCGCATGGGGTTCACGGCGTGGTGTTCAATTCTTGCATGATGATGTGAGCCAGGTCTTTATCCAGGTCTTTATGTCAGGTATTTATCCTGTCGACTTGTGTGACGCGAGCAGGAGGTTGCGGACGTAGAACAACATGGTCGCACGAAAACTGCCTTTAATCTTCGTCTTTTTCTCCTTTCATGCACGAACCATCCGTTCACCGTTACACACACACACATAAATATATACATATATATAACTGGATTTTTCAATGGGCCAAGCGTGTTTAGGAAAATCAGAAGCACAACTTCGCGGTTATCTTAGGTTTATCATTTACCCAACAGTTTCGGTCGGTGGACCGACCTTTTTCAAGGGATACAGGAAATTCTCGCAACAGCCTTTTTATATCTTCAGGTAGAGAAAGAAGGCACCAAAAAAGTGAGAAAGGAGAGATAGAGAGAGCAAACCACAAAAAAAATCTAGGGAGAGAGCCAATGACAGGGAGATTCTTTGTTAGTAGCGGGGTTCTTCACGACGCGTGCTTGTCATTATTGGCAGTGGACAAGTGCTTGATACGGTCCCCATTATGGGTCGCTGTTAAGCGTGTTTGACATGCACATTTGTCGGACACGCCTGTCATGTTAAGTTGAACATGCCAAAAAAAAGAAGAAGAAGAAGAGAGACGGAGAGAGTTAAAGGAAAATTTGAGCCTTAGACAGAAATGAAATTTTGACAGGCTCAAAGCCCCACCATCGGAAAAACCAAACCAACCTTATCCTCACCTACTCATCTACATTACCGCACGTGAAAAACATCCTAGCCAAACACTTTAATATCATTCAGCAGAGCACACGTTTGTCTTCAATTTTCACAGAGCCACCCCGAGTTGTCTACCGCCGGGGAAGGAATCAAGAGATATCCTCGTCAGAGCTAGAACAACCACGGTTGAAAACATAGAATCAGGCTGCAGACCTTGTGGTAAACCCCGCTGCAAGGTCTGTAAGCACATGACTTCAACATGTCTTGCTAAGGCTACTTCCTCTGATTTCACATTCAAAATTACGGAACCTCTAAATTGTGACAGCAGCAATGTGATGTACATGCTCCATTGTGAAGTCTGCGACCAACAGTATATAGGCCAGACTGGAACCGCGTTCATACTCCGTCTAAAGAACCACAGAGCTCACACCCGCGCACTACCACATCTCCCATTCTCAAAACATATCACTCTGGCTGAGCATTCATTTGATAAAATACGTGTCACTCTTCTCCAGTCAGGCTTCCGCTGTTCTGGTGAACGAGAACAAAGAGAGTCATATTTTATCCACAAATTTAGAACAATCACGCACGGCATAAATGAACACATGGGAAACCTCTCGTTTCTTTGTCAATAAGTTAAATTAGCTAAAATCAGAACTTAATTCCTACATAGGCAAGCCGAACACGTTTGTGATGTCGAAAGAATGCCCACTACCCCAGTGGGGGAGCGGACCGAACCACACACATTATTCTGCCTTGCTTTTTAATTTCATGCTTATTTCGCCACGCTGTTACTGTCATATTTGCAGGCTACTTCTCCTTCTTTCGTGTTTCTCGGGTTTTGCCCTTGCTTTTTTTAATTTCATGCTTATTTCGCCACGCTGTTACTGTCATATTTGCAGGCTATTTCTTCTTCTTTCGTGTTTCTCGTGTTCTGCCCTTGCTTTTTAATTTCATGCTTATTTTGCCACGCTGTTACTGTCAAATTTGCAGGCTATTTCTTCTTCTTGCATGTTTCTCGTGTTTTGCACTTGCTTTTCAATTTCCTGCCGATTTCGCCACGCTGTTACTATTATATTTGCAGGATATTTCTTCTTCTTTCGTGTTTCTCGTGTTTTGCCCTTTGCTTTGTCTGGCACGACCAGGTCTTGGTGTCTTTCCTTTAACTCTCTCCGTCTCTCTTCTTCTTCTTTTTTTTGGCATGTTCAACTTAACATGACAGGCGTGTCCGACAAATGTGCATGTCAAACACGCTTAACAGCGACCAATAATGGGGACCGTATCAAGTACTTGTCCACTGCCAATAATGACAAGCACGCCCCGCTACCAACAAGGAATCTCCCTGCCATTGGCTCTCTCCCTGGATTTTTTTTTGTGGTTTGTTCTCTCTATCTCTCCTTTCTCACTTTTTGGCGCCTTCTTTCTCTACCTGAAGATATAAAAAGACTCTTGCGAGAATTTCCCGTATCCCTAGAAAAAGTTCGGTCCACCGACCGAAACTGTTGGGTAAATAATAAACCTAAGATAACCGCGAAGTTGTGCGTCTGATTTTCCTATATATATATATATATATATATATATATATATATATATATATTGTTACGGATGATTACACCAGGCGGACCATAATGAAGAATTACGTAGCGTAACAAGAAGGCAGCGACGCAAGTAGCTTTGGAGGAAAGTATCGCAGCGGTTTCCGCGTATCTAGTTTGGCGATAGACGCAGGCGATGACCGAGTGGTTGTTGTTCGAAGATCGTGGAAACGGTCCTAGTAGGTCGATACCAACTTGCTCGAAAGGTGTAGTAGGCGGCGCTAAAGGATGAAGGCCTTGCGGAGCGCTTGTAGGTCGGTTGTGACGCTGGCACTTGTCGCAGCTCGACACGTATTGTTCAGTGGAATGTCGCATCTTAGGCCAGTAAACCCGCTCCTGTATTCGATGTAAGGTGCGAATGAATCCAAGATGGCCTGACGTCGGATCATCATGCATGACACGGAGAATGTCACATTGCAGGCTTTGGGGAGGAACCAGTAAATACTGCTCGCCACTTGCTGAATAATTTGTCTTGTATAACAGTCAATCGCGAAGGCAAAAGCGACCACTGGCCTTGGGACTGCAGGCATCGGCGAACAGGGGGTCCAAACATTAGTCATTCCGCTGTTCCCGCTGGAAGATGGTGGCGTCAGGAAACGTGTGAAAGACAGCAGCAAAGCAAGTGTCGAGGTTGTTCGCGTTACCCTCTGTTGTCGACAGAGGAAGGCGAGAAAGGCAGTCAGCGTTGGCATGACGTCTTCCACTTTTGTACGACAAAATGAAGTCAAATTCTTGGAGCCACAAAGCCCAGCATTCCAGACGACCGGAGGGGTCACGGAGTGTAACAAGCCAGCACAAGGAATGATGGTCGGTTATTATAAATGGACACCCTTAGAGGTAGCAACGAAACTTTTGAACCGCAAAGACAGCCGCTAAGCATTCTTGCTCTGTCACAGTGTAGTTTCGTTCAGCCTTGCTGAGAGAACAGCTCGCATAAGCAACCAAATACTGTTCATTATTATGGCACTGAACAAGCATTCCTCTGATTCCGATTCCGCTGGCGTCACTGTGCATTTCAGTATAGGAGCCGACGGATCGAACTGACGAAGAATGGCTTCTGAAGTCAGCAGGAACTTGAGTTGAGGGAATACTGCGTCGCATTCAGGTGTCCATTCGTATGGGCTGTCTTTTCGCAAGAGACTTGTCGAAGGATAAACAATGACCGCGAATCTGGGCACGAACCATCGAAAGTAGGAGCATAAACCCAGGAAGCTCCGGAGTTTTTTTAGTGACTGAGGTGGTTTACAGGCACTGACTTCTTCAA
Source organism: Dermacentor silvarum (assembly GCF_013339745.2). Classification (NCBI taxonomy): domain Eukaryota; kingdom Metazoa; phylum Arthropoda; class Arachnida; order Ixodida; family Ixodidae; genus Dermacentor; species Dermacentor silvarum. The sequence goes on from NC_051154.1 coordinate 428,744,514, forward strand.
TTTGCCGGGTGTCTGTCCTGGCACCATCTTTGTCAACCAGGTGACCAAGACGCTTGTCGTTCGTTAAACTGGCACTTCTCGGAATTCGAAACCAAGCCAGCCTTTTCGAAGCAGTCTAAAACGAGGTTTAAAAGGGCGTTATGCTCTTTGAAAGTACGTCCGAAAATGACAACGTCATCTAGATAGCACAACCATACCTCACATTTTAGACCACGAAGAATTGAGTCCATAAATCTTTCGAAAGTAGCGGGGGAATTGCAAAGTCCCAACGGCATGACATTAAATTGATACATTCCATCAGGTGTCACCAATGCAGTCTTCTCCTTGTCAACAGGGTGCATAGGGATCTGCCAATACCCTGATCGTAGATCTAGTGAAGGAAAGTAGGAATCCTGATGCAGACAATCGATGACATCGTCTATCCAAGGTAGTGGATATACATCTTTTTTGGTGAGGGCATTTAATCGTCTATAATGAACAGAAAACCTCCAAGAGCCGTCTTTCTTCTTAACCTAAATGACAGGTGTTGCCCAAGGGCTGCACGATTCTTCAATAACGCCCTTCTGTAGCATATCCTAAACTTGTTCGGCAATAAATTTCCGCTCCAATGATGACACTCGACAAGGTTTTTGCCGTACCGGATGAGCAGAACATGTGTCGATCTTGTGCTGAGTTCGATAACAGGGTAAAGATGGTCGCTTCTGTTTTTCGCAGAAGTCAAACACAAAAGCATGCCTTTCCAATAGCTCGACCAATCTTTATGGCTTATGTGACCGTAGGTTCTTACTAACCATGCTTAGAATCTGTGACTCGTAGGAGCAACTGCATTCGAAAACCACCAAGCGTTTATGACCTTCTTCGTCGTTAACGGCAGCAATAGAATTTCCGATGGCATAATCAAAGACGGCGAGGTTCATTCCTCGGGGAAGTATAACAGGTACTGCCGAAGGGATAAGTGCACACGAAAATGTGGTTCGGTCGCTAATTGATACAATGCAGCGAGACACTAAGATGTCTTTTTTAGCACACTGACCGGTGACAGGTTGAACGATGGCATCAAAGGGAGATACGGCAGAGACGGAAGCGAACACGCAACCGACCGCATGGACCATGGTGGAACTATCAGTTTATCAGAAACAACCAGTGTTACTTCCGCGGGCGGAAGCTCGTCATCGACGCAAGAACAACTTCCCTGCTGACATAAAGTTCACCGGTGCCATAGTCGACCAAAGCACCACACGCTTGGAGAAAGTCAATCCCGAGAATAACTTCATGCGTACACTGCTGCAGAACCAGGAACTCATTTGGGAACACCTTTCCGCCCAACAAGACGTTAACTACGCAAACTCCCAGAGGATGAAGTATTTCCCCACCCACACCACGAAATGTTGTCGATTCGTGCCAAGAAAACGTAACTTTGTGGCCAATGCGATCTTTGAAGGAACCACTCATAACAGAAATGGTTGCACCAGTGTCCACTAAAGCCGTTGCACATACTCCATCTATTGACACGCGTATTTTGTTCTTGAGCACCGTAGCTAGCGGAGACATCTGAGGTAAATCATTTTCTGCGACCTCACCTCCATCGGTCGCGCCGGCTAGTTAGGTGGCGCAGTTGGGCGGAGGGTTGTACCAAACTGCGTTCAGAAGCGGGAGAACTATTGCGCTTCTTTTCGTGAGAACTCTTGTCGTGAGGTGCTCCTGGAATAGGCGGATCAGGGATCGTTGTTGCGACCATTGCCGGCGTGACGAAACGTTGATGGCGGATTGTATCGTGATGTTTCCCTGCGCCGACGACAGAACCGAGCTATGTGCCCGGTAGCACAACAACAATAACACACAGGAGGTTGGCAATATGCACTGTACTTCTGAAAAGCATTGTCGCGACGCTATGGGACAAATTCATCTTCATGCGGCTCCTGGTGGGTAGTGGCCGGCTGACGAGGATAGCTGAAGCGGTGTTGGCACCTTGACTCTGCGTAGTGATTGCGCTGCGGCCTCGGTGGCGAGCGAGAACTGTAGTGGTAGTCCTCGACACCAGTAGCAGTGATAGAAACATGATGAGATGGAACCGGGATTGGCGCAGCATCATAAAGGGCCGAGTGCATGTGTCGGGTGAGCGCTTCCCGTAGAATCTCGCGTATTGTAGACGCGAGATCAAAGGACGCGTAGCTGTCAACACTTGCAACGGTAGTCACATTCGGTAACAGACCGAATTTAGGCATGATACGCCGCATCTTCAGGGTCTTGAATGTACGACACTGCCGTATGACGTCAGCTACGGTACCAAGGGTGGTATTGCCGATGAGGAAGTGATAGACACCCTCAGCAATTCCTTTTAAGAGGTGGCCCTTGTCCTCCTCTAACATGCGAGGGTTGACGGTCTTGCAGAGCTTCAATATAGCCTCAATATAAGGCGTGCACGTCTCGCCTGGTACTTGGGCTCTTTGCAGCAGCGTTTGTTCAGCCTGCTTCTTCTTCGCGACTGAGCACCCAAAACACTCCGTTATTTCAGACACGAACCGATCCCAGGTCGAGAGGATGTCTTCATGGTTGTCAAACCACCCAAGTGCTGTGTCTGTTAAGAAGAACACGACGTTGGACAGCTGAGTTGCCGCATCCTAACGGTAATAGTTGCTCACCCGTTTGTAGTGTGTGAGCCACTCATCCACGTCCTCGCCAGATTTGCCTCCGAATTTGCGAGGCTCTGTCAGAGACCTGACGCTGCCAGAGACCAGCCGCGGCTGAAGCAGGTACCAAAGGGGCCGCTGTAAGCAGTGCAGGGGCTGCTGCTGTAGGAACTGGTACAGTCCGGGTTCCGTCTTCACCGCGAGACATGTCGACCACCAGCGGCAACGGCGGCAGTCAATCAAGGCGGCGGCTTCGGCGTAGATCAAGTGGTTGCAGGACCATGTTGCGTAGTTGAGTACCCAGCACTTCCACCACAAAACTTTCGCGCATCAGGCGTGTGTAATTACATATGATGAATGAGAGGCGAGCAAAAACAGTCCAGCACCGGTTTTGTTCTGCACTCCACACCAAAAAATCCGTCGTCCTCCTCCTCTTCCTTTCGCCTCAACCAAGGTATTACAATATATATACAGGGTGTTTCAGCGAACACTTTCAAAAATTCCTAAAGGTTGCCAGTGGCAGATAGCACAGTTCTAGTTCATGAGCTCGTCTACTTGAAGAGGCGGACATTACTTGCTCAAGAAATTGAAATGCATAATCGAATAATTAACAGAAGTTCACTAATTAAGTTTTTAACTAATTACCTGATGGCCCATATTGCAATTTACAAATTGTAGCCGTGAAGTTCGCAAGGCGGATCCACTTGGAACGAATTCTCGGGATGACAGCAGTTTCGAGATATTAATTCCCGAACTTTGTGGAGAAATGCATTGGCATTCCAGTTAGGTTCTTAACAAAATGTCGCTTTATGCATTGAAGCACGAAATTAACTGGAACGCCATGGATTTCTCCGCAAACTTCGGGAATTATTATATCTAAACTGGTGTCATCCTGAGAATTCATTCTATGTGGATCCAGCTTGCGAACTCCACGGCTACAATTTGTAAATTGCAATATGGGCAATCAGGTAATTAGGGAACGACTTAATTAGTGAATTTTTGTTATTTAGTATTTAGTCAATAATGCGTTTCAATTTTTTGAGCAAGTAATGTCCGCCTCTCCGAGTAGACCAGCTCATTACACAGGCAACCTTAAATTAATCTTGAAAGTGGTCGCTGAAACACCCTGTATATATATATATATATATATATATATATATATATATATGAATCGACCTTATGCGAATTATTTTAGGTTATCTAGAACAACTTCGGCTTCTGAAAAGCATTAGCAGATGAACAAAGTCGAAAGCACTCTCGCCTTGCGTAAGGCGATAAATTGTGTATGGGCAGCCAGCATGTGTTTGACTACAGCAGCAAGGTGACAATGACGGCGATGCTATGACGACGGATTTGATGTATTCTGGCGAAGAAATGTTACAGCCTGTTCTGTTATGACGTGGAACTCTTTAAAGGGCAGGGCTACATCACGCATCGTGTCTGCATTCCTAGCTACTACGAGGAAAGGATTGGGCGAATTTAGGCCTATGCCGCAGGCTTTGCAGTGTAAGACAGCGCCTCAAAGCATTAGTTGTCACGAGGGAAGAATCGGAAAAACTGGCGCGCTTTTCTTTATAAGTGACTTGTTGCTATGCGACGTGACGCATGTGAAAGACAGTGGCGAGGTTGAATAATTTTTGTGCATTTGATTCTTGCATCTCTGGCCTCATGGGAACTGGCGCACGTAAACATGCGCTCATTTTTCACTAGGCAAATGACGCTTTTTTACATACGTTGCTATGCCAAGTGACGCACGCGTCAATCATCTCCAAGGGCTAGCTAGCTTTGGTATTACCAAATTATGCATGCGTCTGCATCCAAATCTTTAGTCCATCTGGCTGTAATTACACCATCGGAAGCACAATTTGTTTTTATTGAATAGGTCCTAAGCAATGCGTGACCGGAAGCGACCTAGCGCGAAGCGCCTGGTGTGTTATAAACGAAATATTTTAAAAAGTAACAGTGATTTGTATCCAGAGGAACTTGATTTGAAGTTTCAATAGCCTACCCTAAGCTCTCAATATCGGCCTGCGCTTAGAGGGCATATTTTGTACGCGTTTACAGTTTTCATAGTAACGAAATAATGCTCCGCACTGAGCAGGCTCCTTTTTTATTGCATAAAAATTACTGCATGTAATTCCTGTAGGCTAATGCGATAATGTTAATACCCGCTGTCGATTCGCAGCACAAGCTGAAACACTATAGTTTATGAATGACGATGTGTAACTATAATTCCCGTCAGACCAACTATCACCGAGTAATAAAAATAATTCTAGCTTTGAAAATTTTACACCAGCGCCGAAAAGAGAAACCGTCGATCTTATATAGATCATAAATCATAAATAACTAACCTTACTAGCTTCAGCTAATCACAAACGTGCCTATATAGATATTGAAATTTAATGTAAATGTCATACCCATGTTCATCTCTAAAAAAGTAGTCAAAAGCTGAATTGGTTCCGAAGAAGTACACTGGTATTTCAGCATAAAGAGGAAGAGGGCCGTATGTTTCAATATTTGTGAATTACAACTGGCATACTGTCATACCCAGGAATTCGGGACATTTCGTTCAGTTTCCTTTTTCTGCCACCACGTGGCGTATCGACCTTCAAGAATTCTAAATTGCCGCTGTGACGTATGCCATGACGCACAACTAAAGAAAACACAATAAAAAGAAGCACACTATAAAACTGTCGCTTCACCTCGGCATTTGGACACGAGTGCGCTTATATATCAGCGCTGTCTCGAAGACGGCCAGCTATTTGTTCTACTGACAATGAATCGACGGTTTTGCTAGACACCTGGCCAGAAAGCTCGTCCGCATTCCGGAGAGATATCTGGCCCAGATAACGGCTCCCGCGACACTTCCGTTGAATAGTTTTTTTTTCTTGAGCGGACCTTTTATTTCTGCACCACCGTGGCCACGGTCTTGCGTATACGTCAGGGTTCTGTTTCATGGCTTTCCTATAGAACTGGCGTATTCCATTAGCTCGGGCCAATCTTCGATGCCGGACACTCAAATACATGTAAAACGCAGGAATGTTTTTATTAGAAAACCGCTGAACCAATTTGCATGAAATTAGTTGCATTTAATAGAGAAGGTAAATTGCAGAGACTACAGCAAATAGAATTTTCGTTTAGATAGTGCAATGTTTTACAAGAATTGCAGGATGGTGGTAAACTTGAAAAAAAAAATAGAAGCATGAAGTTTACAAATAAGCAACTCAGCCATAAAAAACAAATATGGCATTTCTATAAACTGCCCCATGGAGCATCAAAAGCGAACAATATTTTTTCCTGTACCTTAAAACTTACGCGAATTTGTTATAATGTTTGGAAGGGTTTTGCAAAAGCAAGATTTACAACTTAGTGGTGTATTTCAGAGTGGTGTATGATATATGATTGCTGTGCTCTTTAGATGTATTATTAGGTGCAGTTTACAGAATTCGGATATCATTTTTAGTAGCTGAGCTACAGTGTTCTATATGTGAAGTTTTCTTTTTAAAAATTTTGCAATTCTATAAAATTTCACGTAAAAAAAGTAGAGAGCTTAAATAAAATATCCCCTGCTGAAATCCCTACACTTTAACGTTATTTCTAAATTCTACATAACTTATCAGACTTGGTGCAGTGGTTGCTCTGACAAACGACTGCCGATTTCCCATGTATTTCGATAGGAGCCCCCAAGCTCAATGTTCCCCTCAAGTTCGAGCTTGAATGACATACTTGTTGCTAAGATATGTTTGTAAACGTGCGATCGTGGCCTAATTGGCTAGAGCACCAGCGTACTGGGCAGAGGATATATTGGCAAAGCGGCGTGGGGAGGAAGAGGAGAAAAGAAAGGGAGAAGGCAGGGATGTTATTCAGAAGCGTGTCTGGTTGGCTAAAAATTACTAAATGCTGTGGTCGACACACCACCTTACGTTCATTCAGCATAATTTCTATTTCATTCCGCTACTATTGTGCTATCGTCAATCAATCGAGATTAGGCCACCGTCGTTATGGCATCGTAATTGCGTCGCAATTATTTATCGTCATCACTTCAGAATCATCCCATCTTCATCATGCCGTCGTCCTCATATGTCTTCGTCGTTCTGTCGACATCATTCCTTCTTCGTAATTCCATCGTCGTCACTGAATGCGCCGTCGGCCTGTGGTCCTTGTCCTACCGTCGTGAGATAACATTGGCGAGTGATGGTGATAACAAAGTGGGTCAATCAGGGAGGCAGTGTATAGCCGCATGTAGCCGAATTACTTGAAACATCAGGAGAAACACTACGGATTCTAAATAAAGGTGTCTTAGCTAACACGCTGTGTCGCGTCTTGTTCGCTACATTGTGTGAATGTTAACCGCATTAACTTCGATAGTCATCTTAACATGGGTTCTGCCGGAATTCTTTCGTCTTCGCGACATTAAAAAACTGTGGTCCACATTGTTTCAGTTTATTAACGCCTCCAATTCCTAGAGGTGATCGTGCAGGAAGTAGCGGTGTGATTTCGACAGCGGCGCCGCCTATCAACAAGGGGATGCGCATTGGGATGGGTGGGATTAACGGCGACTAAAGGCAAACTTCAAGAGTTGCTAGACATCACAGAGTCGAATCAAACTGACAAAGATATAGAAAAATATAAGCATTGCAATCGCGCTAAAGGAATCGAAACTATTGGATTGGTGCGAGACTCGCTGCAAAAACATTCACTAGACTGTCTCAGGTATCCAAGCTATCCTTAACGGGAATCAACTAGATGAGTTTCGATACAGCTCGTTACACTTTTCTAGAGCGGAAGACGTGCCTAGAGGAAGAGTCGGCTGCAATATTTTGTTGCTGCACAAAAATATGTAGATTTTCGGCGTGATCATCTCAATGGAAAACAAAAATTAAATAAGTTTCGAGAAGTTCTTAGAGTACTTAGATAAAACTGCAGCAAATGAATTCTGAAAAGTTCATTTACAACTTTTTTATGTGATAAGGCATAGGGCAGCTCACTACTGGTTTCCATTATTTTTCTTTGTTATATCTTCAAGCGAGTTGAATATTCTGCCGTAGATTATTGCGCAATTAGTCAAACTAATTGAATTGAGACTTTCAAGTGTTCATATTTCCTAGATAAATGCTTTAAGTCTATGCAGAAGCTGCAAAATTTCTCATCATTGGTGTGAGAGGGATGTGAGAAAACAAACAGAAATGCAGAATATTTATTGTCTCAGTAAATTTTTATGTTGAATGCTATTGTTAACATTCACTACGGTATTAACATGATATGACCAGGAGCCATCCTCTGACAGCATAAGACTTAAAAATTTTACTGGTGAATTATTTTTTATTTCTTGGCCACTTAACAAATACTTATATCTGATTTTGTTGTATTTTTCTAGTGAAGCTATTCTATTCATAATTATTTATGTTTAGGGACATGCTATTAGGGACACACCATTTTCATACGCGCTTCAAGTCGGCCGCCAATAAAAACAATGCCTCATTAGATGCCCTTGCACACAGTACACAATTATTCACAAAAATTGTATTTTGGTTTCGATAACATCACACATATTGTTAATAACAACAAAATAAGAAATTCGGCAGAGACATGCAAAACTGCTTACGTGTGGGTATGCGAAAGCGATATAGTCCCTTTGGTGAAATAAATGTCTTTTCCGCACGTTCCGTGTCCGCGCAAGCTCTCCCCTGCGTTCTAACAGCGCCTCGGTGAGGCAAATTGAAAACGCGCCAAGCGTCTGAACGCACTCGCTTGCCCAAGAATTCATAAAACGAAGGAGCGCTCTGCGGCGATCAATTAGACATTAATATATTTTATTTCATTTAGTAATTAGGTGTCATTTAGCCTAGATCATATGCTCTGGCGTTGCCCCTCGTTGCGAGGCACGGAACAAATCAATGAGGACAATCAATGAGGACAATGAGGACAAATCAATGTGGACTCCGCTATCAAGAGCCCCGATGCGATGGCTCATGAACTATGGGCTGTCCAGAGGGCCCACGATGCGGCGGTCGGGCATGGCCTGACTGTACCAACGTGGGAGCGGCCCGCTGCGCTCTGAGTCGCGTACATCAGGACTTTAATTAAAGTTTTACATCCATCCATCCATCCATCCATCCATTTAGTGTTTTTATACACTCAAGACGTGGCTCCACCCCCTACTCATTGGCTGCGCCGTCATGTGCCTAACGACACACGGACTAGGCCACACGTTTAGTCAGCCAGATGGCTTCGACGTGACGTGGGCAATGACGCACGCACTAGGCACACCCTTATGGCATCTACGAGTGGTCGTTTCAGAGCGCTCTGGCCGTGTCAGAGAAGTGATGAAAAACGACTTTAAAGCTGTATTACGACAATAACCAGGTATGGAAGGGATGATCCGGCTTCTTTATCATAAGAGGAACCCGTTTCTGCAAACGGTAACGCTTAGTAACCGTTTTACACGACTTTTGTAGCGCTATCAGAGCGCTCTAACACGACCAGCCGAAGATGCCATTACTGAATCACAACCATGGAGCCGCTGTGGCGTCGGGGGAGCGCGCTCGTCTCGCGCCCCGGAGGCCCGATTTCGATTCCCACCCAGATCACAATTTACCTTTTTTTTTCGAAGGGATTAATTCACTTTGTTTACATGAACCTGCCTGCTAAATTTGTTGGTAATTCGAGCATTTTTGACGCGTTTTTACTCTTTGCCGTCGGCCATTTTTGGTAGCGTCATTCGGTCACGCCACCGACTACAACGTCGGTTTTTCGCGTAATGGGGCATATAATGCTTTTGCATTAAAAAATGAATCGGCCCCAACACGTAGCCTTGCGGCACACCGGACGTAGCAGCAACATCATCTGAGCTAAACAGTTCAGATGATTCAAGAACAGCTCAGCCATTCAAAACAGCTCTTCGACGTACTTACTTAACCACACGGAGTTAGAGCCTGTATATTCATAAAGTATTTACGTGTTCACAGTACCGCTAATCTTACCTGGTCAACCTATTACCAGTATTCTCACCTGGTATATCGACATTAGTAGCAATGCGGTTCGAACGTTAGTTTATTTGCTCCGGTACACTTAAAGTGTCACCATCCTCTCTCATGTTACTACTGTAGAAAACAGGATAAAAACGATTAACGATAAAAAGCGACCGATTATTGCAAAGTTTTCTAATGACAAAGAATTTGATGCACTACTTAGCTGTGGTTACAAACTAAAAGATAAACCATTTAGCATATCCGGTGACTACCCTGAAACTGTGCGAAATAAACGCCGCAACCTTCTCCTATTTTCCAAAACAATACGAAAGGATGGTGATCGTGTGCGACTCGTGTTCAACAAGTTGTTTACCAATAATGACGTTTATATGTGGTATAGCGATCAGAAACTTGCGACGCGACTGTCTATTATAAACAAGCTCACAATAACCATCAATCCACTGGACCAATATCGAGGAAGAATGACGCTCCTGGCCACATTACATTTCTTTACACTAACATAAGAAGTGTCCTTTCTAAAACAGTGCCGCTATCATCCATCATTGACTCATGTTCAGCATCGATAGTGATACTAACTGAAGCATGGCTTACCGATACCGTCCCCGATACCTGCATTCTGTAAAGGTGGACTTCATTTAACTACGTAGGATGTGACAGGAAAAATCAAATAGGTGGTGGCGTTTTGGTAGCACTGCAAAAAATATTTTTGCTGCACGTATTCACCTTGACATTTCTTCAGAGTGTGTGTGGGTTTCAATAAAACATAAAGCAGGCCTTATAATCATTGGTGCTTTTTATCGACCTCCTGCCTTGGACAATATGTTTTCTCGTGAATTCCAGCGGCTTTTTGAAATCATTACTGTTCGTTTTCCTAAATCTGTAGTACTAATCTTCGGTGACTTTAATTTCCCGGGTATTTATTGGGCTAACCTTTCAACAGCAACCTACCTATCTGAGGCGCACAGTTTCCTGCAGTCATGTCTCGACTTTTCTTTAACACAGCTTATCACCCGGCCCACGCGATCTTCGGCTACATCCGCTAATATTTTATATCGAGTATTACCAGTGATCCTGACGTGTGCTTCGACTTAACTCATCAAGATGGGCTATCTGATAAAGATATCATTACAGGTAGTTTTGCAGTTTCCTTTCCAAGACGTCCGAGCTCTGATAAATACATCCATTGTTACAATAGAGCGGATTTTGACAGCATAAGCTCCGCACCCTCTGACTTTCGTTACATTTCCTCAATAGATGCCAATTTCAAACCATTGAAGATAACTGGGTTGAACTTAAAACCACTCTTACTGAACTTATAATGGATTCGTCCCTGTAACAAAAAATAGCCTGCACTCCGACAGCCCCGTGGTTTACCGTAAAGCTTCGGCGCCTTAATAATAAAAGAAGCGTTTATATCGTAAAACCGATAAATACAGCGTCTCAGATTCGTGGCACCGTTATAGGACCTGCGATAAGCAATATCAGTCACAGCTAAATTCATCTTAACGACATTTCTTTGCCCATGACCTTTATTTAGGGCTCCGTGGTTTTGGTTTTTTCCTAAAAAATACGATAAGCATTCGCCGGTAAAATTTTTGACAATTAGGATTTATCTGATAAATTCCGATTTGCTTGGCCATGGGTATGACCATCAAGTCGCTGAGAACGGTATGTCCGTCGAGGTGGTTCTCTCTTTATGAAGCTCTAGAAGATATTTTGGACTACTGGCGCGCCATTTTGTCTTTCTTGAGCAGCGACGAAGCCAAGGGGACGAAGTGTGAGAAGCTCAGGACTCTTGTTTCATCGCCTGAAGCTGTGCACGACTTCCTCGTTAAAATGAGGTTTCTGAAGACCAATGCATGTGCCGTGATCTCAATAATTAAGGAACTTGAGGCAGATAGTACCCTGATACACCAAGTTTGTCCCATACTGGGGGTTCGTTTGCACGCACTCATCAGTCAATGGCGGGATCCAACCGAGGTCTTCGCATCAGATGTCAAAAGTATGTTGGACCTCCTTGACGAGAATCAACGCTTAACGACTGTCGCAGACTTTAACGGATACTAAGCTGCTGTCGCCGAAAAGTGGAGACAGACATCTGAGAGGAACCTGTGCGATGAGCTCCAGTACACCAAATAATCGTTTTGGTACTGTGTTCAAATTGTGACCCCAAATGTGAAGCATGAGCTTCCCTGCGCGTTCGAAACCTATGCGCCAATTTTTCAATAAGTGCTTCTTGAAACTGACGACTTGAGCCAGCTCCTAAGTGATTTTGCGAACTATCAGTGCTATGAAATACGTAACATTGTTAAACCCCTCTCGTTTTAGAGACTTCACAATGTTGAGTGGCCAGTGCTTTGTCGCTGCGCGCTGCGTCTTCTGGCGCTTCCTGTTTCTAGCGCTAACGTTTAAAGGGCGTTTTCAAAGCTGAGAGTCGTCAATAGAAAGGAGCGTGCTTCGATCACTGACAGCAATCTCGCAAAGTATGCTTGCGTGTTTTACAATAAGCTTTAAATTAAGGTTGTTATACGCAAAATTAAAGGTGTTCTGTGTTCAAGTATTTCGCTAGTGCGTATACGTTTTTGTCCATTCAAACGTTCTAGGAAAAATAAAATCTGCTTTGTGTGTTTTTATGTTTTAGTATTCAGATAGCAATTGATCTAAGATTTTCGGGTTTTTAGAATAATGCAAAACTCCGAATTTCGGAGAATTGGGGATTTACGGGAAATAAACTCCGATAAACACCGATTTTCCACCAGAAATATAAACTCCGATAAACACCCGCAGATTTTCAGGAAAAATAAACGCCGAAAACACGGAGCCCTACCTATATTCTATGGTGACAAGAATCATCAACGTTTTTGGCGCGTAATAAACCCGAAGAGCTATGCCGATATAACACTCGTTAATCAGCACGGTGATATGGTCCACCACTCGGAATGCGCCGATATATTGAATAGCGCATTTTCATCTGTATTTACACAGGAAGACACCACATTATCACCATCTCTTGGCAATCTCACTAACATATCAATGCCAGAAATAATTGTTAGCGAAGCAGGTATTTCTTCTTTACTTAAGAAACTAAAGTTCCTTCGGCATCTGATCACACTGGCATTAACAATAAAGTGTTAAAACATTTGTCACCTAGTTTATCACCTCTATTGTGTGCACTCTTCTCGCAGCCTTTATCAACCAAAACTATTCCGTACGACTGGAAGGTGGCAAAAGTCGTACCCATTTTTAAGTCCGGAGACCGAACTCATTCATTGAATTAACGCCCCATCTCCTTAACTAGTACTATTTGTAAATTACTTGAACACGTCTTGTATACTGAAATCATTAACTACTTAGAAGACCACAAAATTATCGTTGATTACCAACACGGCTTTCGTCGGGGTTATTCATGCGACACACAGTTAGCCGGCTTTTTAGATGACTTACATTCATACCTAGACCTAGAGTTTCAAGTTGATGCTATCTTCCTGGATTTCTCAAAAGCTTTTGATCGCGTTCCTCACCACAGACTAGTACTGAAGCTAATGAACTTTAACATACACCCAACCGTTATTAGATGGATTAATGATTTCCTCTCATTCAGAGTACAATACACATCTGGTAACGACAGCAATTCCCCTTCTACCAAAGTAACCTCCGGTGCTCCGCAGGGCAGCGTTCTTGGCCCTTTATTTTCTTAATCTATATTAATGACTTGCGAAACTGTGCGTCTTCCTACATCGGACTTTTCGCCGAAGACAGCGATTAATCAATATATCGATTAATTTCATGCCACAATGACAAAAATGTTCTTCAAACCGATCTTAACGCTATTAACACATAGTGTTCGACATGGTTGATGACTCTTATTACAGCTAAAATGAAGTTATTATCATCTACTAGGCACAACCACAGTATTCCAACATCGTACGTAATAACTAACCTAGTTTAACTTAGAATTTCGTTTAAGTACTTTGGTGTTCACTTACAGTCTGATCTAACGTGGCATCATCACATCCACCGGTCGTTGGCATCAACTAACCGCTCATTAGGCCTCCTCAAACGCAACCTTAAGCATGGTCCAGCTAAACTACGCAGACTAGCATACATTACATTAATACGCCCCAAAATCGAGTATGCATCAGCTATCTGGGATCCTTGTCAAACGTATATCACCAAAAAAATCGAATCACTGCAAAACCGCGCGGTACGTTTCATTTTTTCTGATTATTCGCCCTATACTAGCATTTCAGCACTAAAAGCACGCGCTCAGCTTGACGACTTCTCCTATCGCCGCAGAATTACCCGCCTTTCGCTGCTGCACGAACTTTATCATCATCCGCACCTTCACCGTATCTTCGAACCAGCGACAGCCTTCTTTCCACGCACAGATGATGTCTTCAAAGTAACACGCATAAGTTGTCGCTCAGCTCGATCACTATGCTAACCCCTTCGTTCCCCGAACAATAGTTTCATGGAATAACCTGCCATCCCACATTGCTACTCAAACCAATTTCTCCACCTTTCCGGCACTTTTACACAACGGTTACGTGTAAATAACCATCATGTACTATTTTAACGTTTCTTCATACTTTGTTCAGTGTATATTGTTTTGGTCATTTCTTTTACCGTTCTGCGTGTACATTGTATAAGTGTATTCATGTCTTAATAATTTGTTAAGATGACAACTTACGCAGTTTCGAGCAAGACCTCGTTTTGCTTCTTGTACATTGTATCTATTTTGTGCCCTTAATTTGTTTTTCAGTCAGTTTTGTATTTTCTCTCTGATTTGCACTTGAGTAATCTATTTCGTATACTGTTTTATTTGTGTATTTTACTAGACGTCATACTTATGTATAACTTTTTTCCCTTTTTTTCGGTTACGCACAAAGCTCGCATTTTTTCATGTATCCATTCACCCTATGTAATACCGCTTCGGGGGCCTATAGGGGTATTATGAAATAAAAATAAGTCGTCTCTCAAAATACTACTATAGAAAACACTATTGGGAAACAATTATATTTATTACCTCATTAGAACTCAAAATTACTCCACTCCTTTTATATGTTCAACATATGATCGAATAGCTGCTCTAACCTCAAATAAAACTAAGCATGAATTTGTAACCCTTAAACTGATACAGTTGAACCTGTATATATCCAATATGAAGGTGATCACAAAAAATTCGACATATAGGTAATTCGACATATCAAATATTAGGCCCTGAGGCAAGCGGTGGCTTACCGATTGGTGCGTCCGAGAGCCGCTAACTTACTGCACGCAACTCGAGGAAAAAAAGCAAGCACACTTCATTTACCTACAAAAAATTGCTGGATCACTTTGAACTGCATTGAAAAGTCCAAGGTTATTGTTTTATTTAGACTTGTAGCGGTCATCGCTTGCGGAAAGTAAACTCGTGAATAGGCGCCCAACCCACACGACGACGCCTCGAAAATCGGGTAGAAGGAATGTTGACGTCCTAGGTACCATGCAGGATAGCCGAACAGCTCGACGGGGCTCAACTGACTGCACAATCTCTTCTCCACCTCCAGGTGCCAGAATACCTCAAAGTGCACAAAGTGCACTATGAGGTCCTGTCCGTGGCGCCGCGTTCCATATATCGAATGTGCTGGTGATTGGGCGTTCTATATATGCGTGCACCAGCGCCATAGATTAGCATAAAATTTTCAACGGGATTTCACAGCTGTTCGATATACAGAATAACTCGTTATAAGTTGGTTTGATATATCCGGGTCTGACTGTATCCCCGTAACAACTTATATCGCATCGTATTGATCAGCTCTGGAAAATACGTATCAGATTTAGTCACAATAACTTACTTAAGCTCTTTCTCGCCTTGCACAGCCCTTGAATGGAATCGCCTCCCCAAAGAAATCTTAAAGAGTACTAATAAACGCAAGTTTCATGCAACATAAACTGGCGTAGGTTGTGTAATCTGAATGTGTTATTACTTACTTTGTTCCTTTTTAAGTCTTTGTAATATCAGGTAATGTGGCATAACTGTAAAGCTGCCTTTCTGGTGCGCACTGAAGTTTTTTCTACTTACCACCCGCTAAAATTATATGATTAGAAAGTTACTTTTTATTTATTATATTGTTTGTTTAGCCTGCTCAACCCCTTCCTTTCCCTAATGATTTGTGCACTGACGGCGCAAATAAATAAATTATTTAACTGTAAAAAGTATTTCTTGGATGAGGGGTGGTCACCTCCGGCAATGTCTCATCATCATCAGCCTATTTTTATGGTCATAGCAGGACGAAGGCCTATCCCAGCGATC
Source organism: Dermacentor silvarum (assembly GCF_013339745.2). Taxonomy (NCBI): domain Eukaryota; kingdom Metazoa; phylum Arthropoda; class Arachnida; order Ixodida; family Ixodidae; genus Dermacentor; species Dermacentor silvarum. Next base: position 428,760,431 of record NC_051154.1, read on the forward strand.
TCCTATGACCCTGTCCAGCGATGTATAAAACATGTGTATTATTTAAAGCTACGTAGTTTAACACTAAATAGCTAAACTCAGTTTTTCCTTCTGAAATAAGTCATCAGTTGTCGCTCTTAGCCGCCTATTTTGTCTGTGCATGAAAGTCTCTTGTCTTCTTTGGTCAAATGACAACCTAATCAATGAGTTCTTGAAACTTATATTGATTTGTCAAATATGTTGCTATGTGTTTTTGAACTCACGCGCTAAAAGAAAAAAAAAACGTACATTGTTTTATAAATGCAGTGGACGAAATTGCTGCGAAAGGACAAAGCCGTGTAATGCAGACAGACAGACAATGAACTTTTATTGAGGTCCTAAGGGACGAGCCGGCGGAGACCCGTTGGGGACCCCCGGCTCGCCGCTGGCTGCTCCCATGTCGGAATCGGGAGGCCAAGCCTCTCCGCTCGTTCACGGGCCCTCTGGACGGCCATGTACTGGAGCTTGAGTTCCGTACTAGAGATGGCCTCGTCCCAGTCCTGTTCGCTGGTGAGTGACGCATCCAGTAACGCAGGACACTGCCAGAGCATATGGGCTAGAGTGCTAAACTCCGCCCCACAATCCGGGCACTGTGGGTCAATTTCTGTGTTATTCCTGCTTAGGAAACCTCGCGAGGGATATGACCTCGTCTGAAGCATCCTAAGCGTGATCGATTGAGCTTTGCAGAGATTTGGGTGTGGAGGCGGGAAGCGCCTGCGTTCCTCTTTATAGTGGGAGATGATCTCATCGAATGTTAATAAGGGGTCGCTGTGGCGGAGCTCCTCTGGATCCAATGAAGCCTCACCGCCGTCGCGGCGCGTGAATTCTCACGCACGGCGGTGAGCAATCTCATTGGGGCTCGGGCGGCCCGGCAGCACGTTTTCGCCCATGTGAGCGGGGAACCACGTAATATAATGGACGGAGTCAGAATTAGTTCTGGATTTGCTCTTCAGAAGCGCCTCCGCCTGTCTCGCAACCATTCCTGAAGCGAAAGCCCTGACGGCCGCGCCTGTGTCAGTGTAGATCAACCCCAGCAATTCCGGACATCGCATTTAGTTCACAGCTTTTACACCACGTGGCGTACGGACCTTTAAGATTCGAAATTCGCACGATGACGCACGAAATGTACTGGACGATAACAGAATATACGTTTTAACAATAAAAGAAAAAAAATCAGGACCACGCCAAGAGCTTTCACCGTCGAGCATGGAAGAGCGCGATTCAGGAATGGCTGATCTGATAACCGCCGCGCGTATAAGACGAGCGGCCTGCTAGTCTACTGTGAATCAGCAGTTTTGCTGCTATTGATAGGCGTTTAGGGGCTCAATCCCGCTTAGAGAAAGCGGGTGCAGAATCTCGAAAGAGCGGCAACCACGCCGGCAACCGTGCCGGAAAGCGCGCCGTGACAAAAATGGCCGACGCCGCAAAGAGTAAAATCGTGTCAACAAATGCTCGGATTCACGTCAGTTTTCTCAGGAAGGTTCCTGTGAACAAAGTAAATTCGTGGCTTTTTAAAAGAAAATTTGGTACATTTCAGCCAAACACCTTTTTTGAGCTCTTGGTCAGCGACGGGAGTAAATGCAGGAAATAATCTGTAACTGGTCAGTGTTCTGTTTCACTGCACAGTGGCATAGCCAGACGTTTTGTTCGGATAGGGAGGGCTCACGCTGCAGCGCGGCCTCCTCCTTATAGGATTTGTCGAGGGATCAAATACATGAATGAATGAATGAATGAATGAATAAACTTTATTGTACGAAGAGTGGTTGGTGTGGTTATTCTCGGGTGGAGCCCTCTTGTAGAGCCCCACTGGCCGCGGCGGCTCGCCGGGCCTGGTGCAGGGTCGCCAGTTGGCTTCCTAGTGCCAGCTCGGAAAGCCGTGCCTCCCAAGACCACGTTGTAAGTGCCTGTGATGAGCTCACCAGCCTGGATACTGCATCGGCTGGGCGTTCCGTACACTTGTATGTAATGTGTGCCAGTGTGGCTGTGTGGTCGTTGCACCAGGGGCATACAGTGGTTGTGTATACCTCTGGAAACATTGCGTGCAACCTTGATATGTGCGGGTAAGTGTTGGCTTGAAGGCGGTGCCTGTCCCTGGCTTGTTGACTGCTTAACTTGGGATGTGGAGGAGCGTACTTCCGTCTGGTCAGGCGTTGGCCCTCCAAAATCTGCCTGCTCGTGATAGGATCTTCATGGTGGTTTGTGAGGGGCCTCGAAGAGTCTTCTGTGGCTCGGCCAGCAAGTCCGCGAGGTGCACAGTCGGCCTCCTCGTTGCCTTCGAGGCCTCTGTGCCCTGGGCACCAGACGACCCCATGGTCCATTGGGGGGTGAGCGGGTATCCCAGTCTTTGCAGTAGCTTTCTGCCCTCGTGTGTGGTGTTGAGTCATTCTCTTTGTGCGATTAGCGTTGCGGCTGCCACTTCTTCATATGTGTTATTTATGCCGATCGACATGAGCCTGTCTGTGCTCGTGCAATTTTGAAGTTGCAGTGCAGCTTTGCATGCCATTCTTATGAGCTTGTCGATGTTTTCTATTTCGGTCGTGCGTGTAGCTTGGAAGGGCAGAGCGAAGTTGATTCAGCTGAGAACGAAGGCCTGCACGAGGCGTTATGTCTCGCCTTCTGTCATCCCATCTTTACTTCTTGATATTCTAGGTATGAGGGTTGTAATACTTTTTACGGTGTGTTTGAGTTTGTCTATTGCCGTCTTTACGCTGTTACGCTATTTTCTTGTATGTCCATGCCCAGGATTCGTGCTACCGGGGTTCTGTTGATGCCTTGTCCGGCAATGGTCAGGTGAAGTGGGGGTGCACGGTTGGACTGAGTGCGTGGTGGTCTTATCTGCAGGTATTCCGATTTGCTTGGGGCGCAGGTCATGCCTGCCCCCTGAAGGTAGCTTTGAATCGTGTCTATAGCGTTTTGCAGGACATCTTGCCGTTCTCCATAGGAGCCCTTGGTAGCCCATAGTGTAATGTCGTCCGCGTAAAAGGCACAGCCCAGATTCGGTATATTCTCCAGTTGTAGGACTTGCTTCCGGAGTCCGAAGTTAAACAGGAATGGGGACACGATGGAACCCTGGGGCGTGCCTTTCAGTGGAAGGTCGTATGGTGGTGAGTTAGTTCCGGCCATGCCAATCTGTGCCTTGCGATTGCCAAGGAACGTAGAGGCATAATGGAATATGCGTTCACCGCATCCAATGGCTGTGAGGCCGTCTAGTATGGTAGAGTGCGCGATGTTGTCGAAGGCTTTTTCGATGTCGAGGGCAAGGAGTAAGTTGTTGAGGCTACCTGGAGGTGGGTTGAGCACCTCCTCCTTGAGTAATAAGAATATGTCCTGGGCAGACATCCCTCGCCTGAATCCGTACATAGATGTTGGTAGGAGCCCCTGTTCTTCTGTGTATTGTTTGAGGTGAGTGAGTATGACTTTTTCAAACATTTTGCCCATACAGGATGATAGTGATATTGGTCGCAGCTGGCCAAGGCTTCTCCGCTTTCCTGGTTTCGGTATGAGTACGATATGGGCCATTGTCCACTCAGTGGGTAGTTTTCCACCCGGTGTCCATATTTCTTGATTGAAGTGGTCCGTGATGGCTTGTAGTGTGTCAGTGCTAAGGTTCTGTATCATGGCGTTTGTAATACCATCCAATCCGGGTGCTGTATTCCTTTTGAAGCTTTGCGCCGCTGCATACACCTCTGCGAAGGTGATGGGTGCGTGCAGCTCGTGGTTGGGTGTTCCTTTGTATTTTTTACTAGTTATTGAATTTCCGTCCCGCTTGCGTTCTCCTGTGTACCGTTGTTTCAGCTCTTGTATTAACTGATCATGGTCGCCTTGAAATTTCCCTGATAACCGTTGGAGTGTAGCATTTGTTTCGGTTCTTGTGGTTAAGGGCTCGAAAAGACTCCGTAGAATGTTCCATGTTTTTTAGTGCTTAATGTGCCTCTTAGGGAGTCACAGAATGTGCGCCAATTGTTATGGTAGAGTTATTTCGCGTATGCGTTCGCTTTCTCTGTGATTTCCGCTATTCGGAGTCTCAGTTTTCTGTTCAGTTTCTGCCGGCGCCACCGTTTGGTGAGTCCCCGACGAGCTTCCCAAAGGTGTGTCAAGTGGTTGTCGATGGCGGGGGTGTCTGCCGTAGTCTGATATATTTAAGTGTTTTCAGCATAGAGGCCTTTAATGTAGTGAGTCCAGTCAGCTATGGCTTCTGGTTTGGGCCCATTTCCTACTTCTTGTTGTTCTCGATACTTAGTCCAGTTTGTGATTTTGGCTTTTACGAGGGGGCGTCGTAGTTGAGCTGTTTAATAGGTTATTTCCACTATATTATGATCGCTGCCCAGGGTGTCATCCAACACGTTCCAGCGCATGGCCCTGGCATTGTTGGTGATGGCAAGGTCAGGTGTGGTGACCCTGTTTACGCTGTTTCCCATATGGGTCGGCCTTCCCGGTGTCATGAGGAGTATGTAGTCATATCGCTGTATCGCCTCTAGTAGTGTCGTACATTTGGGTCTGTTTTTGGCGTATCCCCATGTCGTGTGCCATGCGTTGAAATCCCCTGTGGTGATTAGGCGGTCGCGTGGTTCAAGCGTGGTGTTCAGATGTTGGAAGATGTGGCCAAACTCCGCGTTCCGGTCATGTGGGCGACTATATAGGTCGCATATTATCTGCTTCTGACGTCCCTTCTTGGCTGGCCAGAGCGTGACAATGTGGTGTGGAGTATCTTCTTGCGGTACCGTTGCGAGTGTCGCTGCGAATTTCTTCCTGACGAGTGTCGCTACCTTTGGGTGGTTTGGCACTATGTGCAGTCTGTAGCCCGTAATCGCCTTGGGCCTAGCTCCCACTTCTTGCAGGCAGATTATGTCTGGAGCGATCAGTGCCGCCTGTATGTATAGTGTGAGTAAAGCGTGTTTGTTGTGAAAGTGACGACAGTTCCAGGACCATATTGTGAGATTCTCTTTTGTTCTGGGTCGCCTATTTGCCATGATGCGAGCTGGTGGTTGTGCTTTCAGCGTCCAAGGTAAGCATGTTTTTGTCATCGGACTCCTGGGATCTCTCTATGGTATGCTTACGTCTACGCTTCGATTCTTTGTTAAGGGTTTCATGAACGTATCGCTTTAGTTCCTGAAATTCTACCCAAAACTGCTGCATTTGTATTTTAGTTTGCTGCTGTATTTGTCGTTGCATTAGTTGCAGTTGTTGTTGTATCGTGACGTTTCTTTCTGGTTACTGCTTACCTGTGTGAACTAAAGGATCGCGGTCTGGTGTAGGTTGTGGTTGTGCGTGCCCTTTCTCTTGTGGCTTTTCCTTTGGGCTGGCTATTTGCTGTTGTGTAGACTGTACTGTGGGTCTTGTGGTTCTCATAAGTTGGGCCAGCTGTTTTTTGAGCCAGGCTATTTTGCTCTCATAACTGTCTAGGCGTTGCTTGAGTTGCTTGTTTTCTGTGATTACTCTTTGATATATGAATAATACATGAATAATAACTGCATTGCCATTGCCAGTGTCATTGTATAGAAGATGCTGGAAACGAATTACTGAATGCTATCCACTGTCAAGTAAAATATGTATTTTTTCATAAAAGAATATATTCGTATGTCCCAAAAATTGTGGCAGAAATAACTGATATCAATGCTTTCACGTTTTTTGTCTATTTAATAAGTAAAGAAAATATCACATGAACTTTAGAACTATATCAGTTCGAAACCAGCAAAGCAGTGCATAGATCTGATATGAAAAACATAAAGGCCATGAAAAGAACAAGTTCAGCACAAATAAATTGATAAATCTTTGTCATTCAAGAACCTTGTTTACTTTTTTGTACAGTCGCGAGCAAAGTTTGGAGGCCAAGGCATCAGCAAACAATTTAAATATATTCAAGCGCAGGTCCGCTGCCCCGAATAGGCTTAATGCGTGGTATTTGTCCAACACGCACACGTAGGCTTGCGCTCTTGATTTCAGTAAGAATGCCCAGGCTGTGAAGAAAAAAATAAAATCGCGGCACCTTTGGTGCACAAACTTTTGCTCGCGACTGTACATATGCAACGGCCAGGGGAAAACCTCAATGACGCTGTCCTTCGTTGCAATAGATTGCGCATGAGCAGTTGTTACCAGTCGCGTATTGTGATTACACCCACATTATAGTCGCAACAGTGAGTACATATAAGAAGCAGGAGTTCTGAAAAATGTACCTTAGAAATGCGAAAATAGAATGGAATATACAAGTACGAAGATACAAGTTGACAAAGGGCAGAAAACTGTCACTGGAAACAACAATTCACTGCTTGTATACACAAAGCCTCGCAACAAGATATTTAAATATACGTACAAGTATCCAATAAATCTACGTATTTAAGCAAATGTCACCATATGCAATGCGTCAAAAAAGACAAATAAACATTTTGCGCAGTCACACATAGTAGCTTTACGCATAGAACGACAGACGATCCAGGCAAGAACAAAACTATGATCGCAGAAATCGTGATATGTACTTGGGCTATGCGGTGGTCGTGACAGCACCATATGGGTAGATAATAGAGGAATGTTGCTAGAAATCAGTACGAAAATGTGTGATTTAAGTGCCTGCAGAGCGGCGACAAATATTCTGCACCAAAAATTAAGGAAGGGAATCGCTTAGGTGCAAAAAAGAAGTAAAAGCAGGTAGCTAAAAAGGAAAGAAAAGATCAAACGAAAGCCACAGATGATGCGGCAAGTTGAATTACCCAATATCCGAGTGTGTTTGTTGGGAAACGCCGTGAAGGCCGGGCTTTCAATAAACAAGGTCGGTCAAAATTGGTTACTGATGTCCTCGTAATTTTTGTATTCACATAATAATTTTGATCATGATGCTAACTGTTTGAATACACGGCGAAAATTTCTGCGGTTTTAAAAGCTAATGAAGTCATAAGTTTTCATAATTAGGAGTATATGGAGCTGAAGGAACAGAGCTTTTACTTGCATTGATTTTTGCCGCTTCGTTATCTAAAGGAGAAACTTCACTCGGCGGGGAAGCTTAGCGAAGCGGTCAATGACTTCGGACACGTTCATGCTGACGTCTCTGTGGGCGTATATAAGCGCCAGGCTAACCATGTGTTCCTCAGACATTGAAGAGCGCAAGTAGTTTTTTTAGTAATCTCATGTTAAAAATATTCTCTCTGCGCTTGAAGTGGTCACTGGAAGGGTGACTAGAATCTGATGCCGTTTCTACACATTTACACAGAACGTGCAGTCGCAATGAGAGAGGGCATATATTCCGGTGCTAAAGCCTAAATGTACTCCATCGATGTCGTTGGCATCCTTGTTTAGGTACCTTGCACAAAGCGTAAACTGTTGGATTCCAGCAATATCCGTCGTTTCGCCAGGAAATATAGAGAACCAGCCTGCAGCGTTTACTTTTTCATCTCGGCTTTCTTTGATAATGTCACCACAAATTTCCATAATTAGGTTTTTGTACAACGGGACTTGAATGCGAGGCATTACTGGGGCAACATCCAAATGGTTCTTCAGATATGTATCTCCACAATCAGCTCGCATATGAAGACGCGCTCTGAAAATACCAATATTTTCAGGGGGATTTGCTTAAATTCATAGGAGCACTGTCCGTATGGCCACGGAGATCAAGACCTTGTCGCCCGCAAAAATGAACTGCCTCAATAATATGCCGTTAACTTTCTTCTGTTTTCTCTTATTTTACTTTCACTGCCCTGGTCCAGCTGATATCGATCATATCGTGCGCCCTTCCTCGAAATGTTTGGAGAAAATTATCAGCTGCCAGCTAGTAGTCACGGTCATATTTAGTATTTTCGTGTGCGTGGAAGGTTACGAGCACGGGCTTCCATTTCTGGAACGGCTCGGACACGCGGGCTCCAGCCCGAGTTCACAATGTTCGTGCCGAAATGTCTTTTCGGGCGGGAAAAAGAGATTGTAGACAAAATCCAGAATAATTCCCGGCGCCGGTGATTGTTTTGGTCGGCGGTGCATGCCAGCACGAAATAATATGGGGGCGGGGGGGGGGGGGTTGTCTGAAGCCCCACCAGCCCTGCCACCCCCCCTGGCTACGCCCCTGTCACTGCAGGGCTTCAAATACGGTGCATTAGTGTGAACAACCTGGAATAGTTCCGTTCTTGTCGCAAGCTCGCATTAAAGGAATACTTCCCAAGTCATTTATTTCATTATGCACGTGGCACATTATGACGCGCCCTTTCCTCGTAGCTAAGGATTCGTGAAACCGTTATGAAACCGAATATATTGACACGTATAGATGTTTATCTTTCACCGGTGGCCGCTTTCCACCGGCTAACAAATGTTAAACGTTATCGCTCGGCGCAGGACGCGCCTGTATCGGAAGCTTCTAGAACGTTATCGATGCTTCTTTCCATTGCCTGTTTTCACCGACGCTTATGTTATCTGATTGCATGACTGACGCGAATTGTCTAGAACTTTCTGGAAGACAGGCGGGCATCAGGGATTAATCTAGAACCTTCGTTGACTCAGGTATAAAAGCCGACGCGTTTCGCCGCTGATCAGATTTTCGACGATCGCCGACTGTGTTCGCCGCTATCGTTGTGCTTTGAGTGTAGCTTGCTTTTGTGGGCACAGGTTCGCCCAATAAACAACCAGTTTCGTCATACACAGTTTTGCAACTGTTTTATTTACCGTCACTACTACGTGACATCTGGTGGAGGTGCTAGTTCGTTCATGCACCGAACGCCCCCGCAAAGCCGCGACCCAAGCCCGAAACCGGAGGACGAGACCAACGTCGCCAAGGACCAGCGAGCTAGCCGTAGGCAGCAAGGACTTGTGCCGGAGTTCGGACTTCTTCCCGAAAAGATCACCGCAATCAAGGCCAAGTCAACGACCAGAATGGCAGCACCAGCGTCCCCCATCCTGCTGCAGCAACCTCGGGAGCCACCCACTTTTCGTAGATCATCGGCTGAAGACCCTGAAACCTGGCTGGAGACATACGAGAGGACCGCGATGTTCAACAAATGGAGCGACGACGACAAGCTGCGCTATGTTTATTTTTCATTGGATGATGCTGCTCGGACCTGGTTTGAGAACAGACAGACCACCCTGGTGACGTGGGACCTATTTCGTGAGAACTTCGTGAGGACCTTCACGAATGTCATGCGAAAAGAAAGGGCCGAAGTTTTATTAGAAACCAGAGTGCAATTGCCGAACGAGAACATCGCGATCTTCACGGAGGAGATGACTCGCCTCTTCCGCCACGCCGACCCCGATATGTCTGAGGAAAAGAAAGTTCGGTTCTTGATGCGGGGTGTCAAAGAGCAAATATTCGCCGGATTGATGCGCAACCCGCCCAAGAGTGTCGCCGAATTTCTTTCCGAGGCCACAACGATCGAGAAGACGCTTGAAATGCGCGCCAGGCAATACAACCGCCGTGCCCTGACCAACTACGCCGATGCTCAAGCACTAGGCGCCGACGACCTGCGCGAGACCATCAGAGCAGTCGTTCGCGAGGAGCTGCAGAAGCTCTTTCCCGGGTCGCAGCCTCAAGTGGCATTTATCGCCGACGCCGTCAAAGAAGAAGTTCAGCGCTCACTTGGAGATCCCGATGTGCAGCCGCAATCGCCACAACCCCAGCCGCAAGCGATGACCTACGCCGCCGTCGGCCGTCGTCAAGGCCCCCCTCCGCGCTCGCGCCAGGGCCCCGTAACGCCGCAGTTCCGTCGTCCACCGCCGCCGCCGCCAGCACGCCCGCCCGTCGCCCAGCGCAGCTACCAGCGGAAGACGGACATTTGGCGCGCCCCCGACCACCGCCCGCTCTGCTATCACTGCGGGGAAGTCGGCCATGTCTACCGCCGATGCCCATACCGCGAGATGGGCCTACGAGGGTTCGCCGTCAACGCGCCACGTCCACAGCTTGGCGAGCGACCACGCGACATCGCTGACTACCTCGCAGGAGCCCAGTGGCAACCACGACGACCCTCACGCTCGCCGTCACCAGGACGTTACCTGTCGCCGCTGCGCCGACCATACACTGGCCCAGCGCGGGGCCGGTCCGTGAGCCCCTATCCGGGAAACTAAAGGCAGCAACCGATGGAGGTGCGGTTGCTGTACGACACAATACCGAAGATCCTCCGCCGACACCGACGACGACAACTCACGCATCATAACAACGAGGTACCAGCACACCGCCTAGCAAGAGCCTTGACGACAACACTTCGCCGCCGAAAGAAGACCTTCCGACGCGACGTAGCAGCAGCGAAGCAAGCCGACGTAGCCGTGATCCGACGCCACGACTTAACCGCAACGCCAGACGACGGTCTACCGACTTAGACGTGGTAATCGATGGTCATAGCGTCACCGCTCTCGTCGACACTGGAGCTGACTATTCCGTCTTCAGTGGCCCGTTCGCCGCCAAGTTGAAGAAGGTGAGGACGGCCTGGCAAGGACCTGATATCCGGACAGCTGGAGGCCACCTAATAACGCCGGCTGGAATCTGCACAGCGCGAGTCACGGTTAACAATCGCACTTACCCGGCGAGCTTCGTAATCATGCAGCACTGCTCCAGGGACGTCATCCTAGGCATAGACTTTCTAAACCAACATGGTGCAGTCATCGATTTAAGGTCCAAGTCAATAACGCTTTCAACGCACAACGCGATACCACCGGATACAGACATCAGTTACCACGCCTTGAATGTGCTAGAAGAACAAGTCACCGTTCCACCTCGCTCCAGTGTAATGATTTCCGTCGGTGCCGAAGTGCCTGCAGATATGGAGGGCGTCATCGAGGGCGATCATCACTTACTGCTCGATCGGGAAATTTGCGTCGCTAGAGGCATAGCTAAGCTACGTGAAGCGAAAGCAAGAGTGATGCTCACGAACTTCAGCGACGAATACAAGCACATTAACAAAGGCACAACGGTCGCCTACATCGACGAAATAGTACAAGCCGGCAGTGCTTTTGCCTTCACGGATTGTAGTGCACCTGCAACGAAGACTGTAGTACTTGAACCAACTTTCGACGTCAATGAGAACCTTCCTTGGCTTAAGAAAGAACAGCTAAAAGCTCTGCTCCTGCAATACAAGGACTGCTTCTCGTCGTCGTCAAAAGTTCGACAAACCCCGGTCGCCAAGCACCGCATCATAACCGACGAATATGTCCGCCCACTCCGTCAGAGCCCGTACCGAGTTTCGGCGCGCGAACGCGAGGCCATAAGGCAACAAGTCGACGAAATGCTACGCGACGACATCGTCCAGCCGTCCAAGAGTCCGTGGGCGTCCCCCGTGGTGTTAGTGAAGAAGAAGGACGGAACCCTACGTTTCTGCGTCGATTATCGTCGCCTCAACAAAATCACGAAGAAGGACGTATACCCTCTCCCACGGATTGACGACGCCTTGGATCGACTCTACAACGCAAAGTATTTTTCGTCGATGGACCTCAAAACCGGCTACTGGCAAATCGAAGTCGACGAGAGAGACCGGGAGAAGACTGCCTTTATAACACCAGACGGACTGTTCGAGTTCAAGGTCATGCCGTTTGGTCTTTGTTCGGCACCTGCGACTTTCCAACGGGTCATGGATACAGTACTGGCAGGCTTGAAGTGGCAGACTTGCCTCGTCTATTTGGACAACGTCGTTGTGTTTGCCTCAAGCTTCGAGGAACACCTCCGGCGCCTTGAAACAGTTCTTCAAGCTATCAAGACCTCCGGACTCACGTTGAAGCCAGAAAAGTGCCGCTTCGCATACGAGGAGCTCTTGTTTTTGGGCCATGTCATCAACAAGTCTGGAGTGTGCCCTGACCCACAGAAAACGGCGGCCATCACTGACTTTCCTCCGCCCGCCGACAAGAAGGCAGTGCGTAGATTTCTTTGCCTGTGCGCCTATTACAGGCGCTTCGTCAAGGATTTTTCACGGATCGCCGAGCCACTGACATACCTCACGAAGGCCGACGTCGAGTTCAAGTGGGAGACGCCGCAAATCGAAGCATTTGAAGAACTGAAGCGACGCCTGCAATCGCCGCCCATCCTTGCACATTTCGACGAAAACGCCGATACCGAAGTCCACACCGACGCAAGCAGCGTAGGACTCGGCGCCGTGCTTGTGCAGAGGACTGACGGACTAGAAAGGGTTGTAAGTTACGCTAGCCGGTCGCTATCGAAGGCGGAATCAAATTATTCCACAACAGAAAAGGAGTGCCTCGCCATCATCTGGGCTACATCAAAGTTTCGCCCCTACCTCTATGGCAGGCCCTTCAAAGTTGTAAGCGACCACCACGCCTTGTGTTGGCTAGCTAACTTGAAGGATCCTTCAGGTCGCCTCGCACGATGGAGTCTGAGACTTCAAGCATTCGACATCACCGTCGTCTACAAGTCCGGCCGAAAGCACTCTGACGCCGACTGCTTGTCTCGCGCCCCCGTCGAACCGCCGCCACAGGACGACCAGGATGACGACACTTTCTTGGGACCCATCAGTGCCGACGAATTCGCTGAACAACAGCGAGCCGACCCGGAACTAAGGAGCCTTGTAGACTACCTAGAAGGCAAGACCGTCACTGTGCCGAAGGTGTTCAGGCGAGGATTGGCGTCGTTTTTCTTGCAAAACGACATTCTCCTAAAGAACTTTTCGCCTCTCCGAGCCAACTACCTCCTCGTGGTACCCTCAGCGTTGCGTCCAGAGGTTCTGCAAGCTCTCCATGATGACCCAACGGCTGGACATCTCGGTTTTTCCCGCACGCTCGCGAGGATACAAGAAAAATACTACTGGCCTCGCCTTTCTGCCGACGTCGCCCATTACGTAAGGACATGCCGAGACTGTCAGCGACGCAAAACACCGCCGACAAGGCCAGCCGGACTTCTACAGCCGATCGAACCACCTCGCCGACCATTCCAGCAGATCGGGATGGACTTACTTGGGCCTTTTCCGACGTCGACGTCCGGGAATAAATGGATCGTCGTAGCTACGGACTACCTCACCCGCTACGCCGAAACAAAAGCCTTGCCCAAAGGCAGTGCCGCCGAGGTAGCCCGATTCTTCGTTGAGAACATTCTCCTGCGTCACGGTGCTCCAGAAGTCCTCATCACCGACAGAGGCACGGCCTTTACGGCAGAACTAACTCAAGCCATCCTGCGATACAGCCAGACAAGCCATCGCCGGAACACCGCCTACCACCCGCAGACGAATGGCCTCACCGAGCGCCTAAATAAGACCATCGCCGACATGCTGGCAATGTACGTCGACGTCGAACACAAGACGTGGGATGCCATCCTTCCGTACGTGACCTTCGCATACAACACGGCCGTGCAAGAAACGACGCACATGGCACCGTTCAACCTGGTCTACGGAAGGAACCCGGCAACGACGCTTGACGCCATGCTACCGGACGTCACCGATGAGGAAAATCTAGACGTTGCCACCTATTTGCAGCGTGCCGAAGAAGGTCGACAGCTCGCCCACCTGCGCATCAAGAACCAGCAGAGGACCGACAGCCGACACTACAATCTTCGACGACGCTACGTCGAGTACCAGCCCGGAGACCGTGTTTGGGTCTGGACTCCGATACGCCGACGAGGACTTAGCGAAAAACTCTTACGTCGCTATTTCGGACCATATAAGATCATCCGACGTATTGGCGCACTGGACTATGAGGTCGTGCCAGACGGCATTTCGCAATCACAGCGGCGCCGCGCACGACCCGAAGTCGTCCATGTGGTGCGTCTTAAGCCTTTCTACGCCCGCTGACGAACTTAGGTACTTTGTTACTTTATTCTTTTTTTTTCTTTCTTTATTACGCGTGGTTTTGTTTTCGCTTTCACATTTGTGTGTAGCATCGGGACGATGCTTTTTAAGGGGAGGGTATTGACACGTATAGATGTTTATCTTTCACCGGTGGCCGCTTTCCACCGGCTAACAAATGTTAAACGTTATCGCTCGGCGCAGGACGCGCCTGTATCGGAAGCTTCTAGAACGTTATCGATGCTTCTTTCCATTGCCTGTTTTCACCGACGCTTATGTTATCTGATTGCATGACTGACGCGAATTGTCTAGAACTTTCTGGAAGACAGGCGGGCATCAGGGATTAGTCTAGAACCTTCGTTGACTCAGGTATAAAAGCCGACGCGTTTCGCCGCTGATCAGATTTTCGACGATCGCCGACTGTGTTCGCCGCTATCGTTGTGCTTTGAGTGTAGCTTGCTTTTGTGGGCACAGGTTCGCCCAATAAACAACCAGTTTCGTCATACACAGTTTTGCGACTGTTTTATTTACCGTCACTACTACGTGACAATATAGTGATGTACACGACCGAGTCAAAACTGGGGAAACTCATCGTGTTGGCTGAGTGGCTATAATGATCCACTGCTTCCCTTGGGGTCGTGGGTTGAAACCCAGCTATTACGGTGGCTTTTTTGACGACGAACTACAGGCACTTGTATCGTTACGTTCTAGTCAACATTAGGAAATCATTGATGAATATTATTCCGTACCCTTGACTACGGCATCCCCCATTGCCCTCTGTTCAGATTCGGGTCGTTAAAATCAGTCAGCGAAAACTACCGGTATTTTACACTGGGCATTGTTGCTCGTGGTGTCTGCGGCGGCCGCATTTCGATGGAGGCGAAATGCAAAAACGCCCGTGTGCTTGCGTTGTAGTGCACGTTAAATAACCCCAGGTGGTCAAAATTATTCCGGAGCCCTCCACTACAGCGTGCCTCAGAATAAGAACTGGTTTTGCGACGTAAAACCCAAGAAAGAAGATGTTTCTTTTTAGCCGTCTCACAGCCTGGGGAATCCACAGCATGATTAGGTACATTAATACGGGTGTGGCTAATGTTGCTGACCATGTCGCACCGGCGCTTTCCGAGTTTGCATTTTTTTCAACAAAATGCAAACTAAACCATTACAATACAAGCAGTATACACTGAAAATTCCAGCAAAACTGTTGAAGTGGTATGGCTAATTTCACCTTAGCTTATGGCCTAAGAGACTACGCTATGTATAATCTAAAAAATGGTTATTCAAACAGCTACCACACACTGTTCATCGCACTGTACTTAGCCCCGTTTCCAGGAGTAGAAGAGACACCTATGTTAACGCCTGAAACAGTTAGGGTGCAAAACAGCCAAGCGCAGGTCAGTTAAAATTTAAGATATACAACCAAGATCATTTTCTTTCTCATCGCCATAAAGATTTGTTGTGTTTATGTAAACTTATCCGGCACATTCGTTTCGTTTGCTGCGAGCTACCTATCCGCAATAGTAAATCATTTCTGAAGGCACGAAACAGCGCCAGACATCCGCCAGCATTTCGTAACAATTTGCAGTAGATCTACGTATTTGCGGCATTTTTCATCTTTGCTAAAACATCTGTGCAAATCATTGGACCGCGACAAGAGCTCCTTGTGTTTTCGGAAACCTGAAGCAAATGAATAAATTCCCTCATATGAGAGCCAAATGTGACGGAGAATTCACTTTTGGTGTTTTTGAAACCCATTTGATACTCTTAACGGTAGGAGTAAGCGGTCGTTGGCACGCTCGTTGAGTGTTATATCTATGTGACTTCTACAACCTGTGCTGCCGCCCTTTAATTTCGTGTTCCATCTGTTGAAAATTGAGGTAGCATAAACATTTGTAACGCTGAAGCGTTGCACTCCCAGACTGCATTACATTTTCTGCCAGTCATCTGTAAAGAAGCCGTGGCACCATAGGAGCTGATCAACATAGAGCGAAGTAATCATAGCTATTTGTTGATTTAGGTGCTCCGGTGTCTCCATTTCAAACTTGCGTCCGTTTCGTTTCTTCTACTTCTTCCTTGACGATACTTGCCTGTCTTTTTGGCTGAGCAACAACCACTGACCATTTCCACGAGCTACCCGCCACGGTGGCTTAGTGAGCTAAGGCGTTGCGCTGCTGAGCACGAGATCGCGGGATCGAATCCCGGCCGCGGCGGCCGCATTTCGATGGAGGCCAAATGCAAAAAACGCCCGTGTGCTTGCGTTGTAGTGCACGTTAAAGAACCCCTGGTGGTCGAAATTAATCCGGAGCCCTCCACTACGGCGTGCCTCATAATCAGAACTGGTTTTGGCACGTAAAACCCTCGAAAGAAGAAGACATTTCCACGAGCTTGTAAAAGCGAAGATGACAACGATAATAAGTACTGCTACTAATATTGCTACTACTACACATTAATAAATTATTATTATTATAGAGGAAGTACAACAATGAAAGCTTTACATGAGATCCATCGCAGTGTTTTAACATAAGTGGTGCGAATGATTCCTTGCGATTATAGAAAAGTTTTCAAGTGTTAAATCTGTCGATTTGATGGAGATTTAAAGTGGTATCGACAATCTCTGGCTTACTTATCGTGATTATTATTTTTTTCATTTACCATAAACCACATCTCCAATATCAAATCTATTAGGCCAACTTGAGTGGACTCTGGGCTTGAGCACCCGTGTACTGGTGAGGGATAGTGCCCCTGTATACGCAGGGCCTCTTTTTTCCTCGCGCCACCGGCACCGCCGTTGGCCGAGCGTCGTCACGCCGTGACAAGTGATATAAGTCGTTCTACTCGGCACAGCGCAGAGAAGATGGCGGAAGCAACGCCGGTACACCATTTGCTTCAGCTCTTGTGCCATCCGTATCGCCAAAGGCGCGTTCCCACCACGGCGTCACAAAGCCCTTCTGGTCACTTAGGCCGGAGCAGCGGTTTCACTCCTATCGCGTGTACTCGAGCAGTATACACGCTCGCCCTCGTCGCCGCGCAAGAACTATCGGCCGCAACTCTGAGCATGACGGGACGCCGCGCACCGGGGCTGCGCAAATCGAAATGAAAGTGCGAACGCTGTTTACTCTGTGCCGTGCAGGCGGACCGTTGTCGTCTACAGTATATAGTGCCGCGACGCTATCTGTGCCCAACCACGCTGACGACAAAGACGACGACCTCGAGCTTGCAAGCGAGGTGCTAGAGAAGACGAAGTTTTAAACTGAGCGCTTTGTCCTCATTGCCTCAATTAAATACCGCTCTTCGCTCTTGTCTCCAGTGAGCCGTGACACTGGTGGAAGTGCTGGGTATCGCATCCTCGCCTAATGATTGGGACGACTCCGGCGAGTAGCCCTGCATCCAGCCCTTCAAGACATCATCCACGCGTCGAGACACCTGTGCACCGCGCAAGCCGCCGCCTGCAAGGTCTGTGCCAGGAATTCGGTCCCTTGCAAGTAAGTTTGTCAGCGACCGCACCGACTCAGGAAATGGCGCTTGCAAGTACAACACAGGTGACTGTTCAGAACAATCTAGTCCCCAAAAGCTTCCGCGGTGACACGTATGAAGACGCCGAAGACTGGCTGGACCAGTACGAACGCGTGGCTAGGGTCAATCACTGGCGTCCGGACCAGAAGCTTTCCAATGTGTACTTCGCTCTTGACGGTAGCGCAAGGACGTGGTTTCAAAACCGCGAGGCACATTTGACAACGTGGGACGAATTTTGCCGTCGGCTAATTGATACCTTCGGAAGCACTGATCGCCGAGATAATGCACAACGCCTTCTCGAGTTGCGCATTCAGAAACCCAACGAAAGTGTCTCCATGTTTGCCGAGGACATGTCTCGTTTGTTTCGCCGCGAGGATCCCAACATGCCTGATTCGAAGAAGCTGAGCCATCTCATGCGCGGCGTCAAAGAACAGCTATTCGCTGGTCTCGTGCGAAACCCGCCTACAACAGTGGAAGAATTTATTAAGGAAGCCACAGCAATTGAGCAGGCGCTCCAGCAGCGTAGCCGGCAAAACGAACGCCTAACTAACGATGCACCTGCAGGAGCCGCAGTTCTGGCAGTGACCGACGAGACCTCGCTGCGTCAGCTGATCAGAGACATTGTTCGCGAGGAGATTGCGAAGCAAACTGCGACACCGAAGGAGTTTACTGTTGCTTCGGTCGCTGAAGTTGTCCGCCAAGAAATCCGGCAAGCATTTGCATCTCCTGAGCCACTCCCTGAACCGTGTCCCGTGCCGCGCTTCGAGCCACGCTTCGAGCCACGCTACGAGCCACGCTACGAGCCACGTGCATATAGCTACGCAGACGCTGTCCGTCGCCCTCTTTCTACCGTGCCAGTACAGCAGTACCACCAGCGGCCACCTACTGCTGCCTGGATACAGAGCGAGCATTTCAGGCGACCCCAGCTTCGCAGGACCGACGTATGGCGCACTGCTGATCGCCGACCATTCTGTTTTCACTGTGGCGAACCAGGGCACATTTATCGTTTTTGCCCTCATCGCCAGGGTGGCATCCAGGAAATGTCACCTGCTACTCCGCGACAGTTTCCAGAGAGAAATGCACGCTTCGACGACAACATCACTCGAGAACAAGGCAGCTCAGCTAATCTCCGGTCGCGCTCGCCGTCTCCGTTACGCTATTCTTCGCCGGACCGTCGCAGTTTCGCCGACGTGGTAAGAGGCCGCTCTCCAAGCCCACGGCGGGGAAACTGAAATCAGCGACCTCCGGGGGGAAGGTTGCAAGTCGTCGAACCGCCGAAAATCCCCCATTACTGAGCAAGGAGCAGAGCAACCCGGAGAAACGGAATACCGACGAATTTGTGAGTGCCGACCTACTCTTAACGATTGATGGACACGACGTGACAGCTTTGGTTGACACTGGCGCAGACTTTTCGATAATGAGTGAGCAGTTGGCAGACCGGCTTAAGAAAGTCAAAATGCCATGGACGGGCCCTCATATTCGAAATGCCGGGGGCCAGATAATGACACCTACAGGAAAATGTACTGCACGACTCCAGATAGGAAATACAGCTTTTGTCGCCTCTTTTATGATTTTAAAAGAGTGCTGCAGATCACTCATCCTTGGAATGGACTTCTTGCGGGAGTACGGCGCCGTGGTTAACATACGGGATGGCGAGATAACCTTATCCAACAGTATAGACACGAGCCACGACGACGAGCGCCAACGTACATCGTTACGTGTCACCGACGACGACGTCTGCATACCACCACTATCATGCAGTCTTGTCTCCGTCAGTTGCGGAGAACAGTTTAACAAGGACGGTGTAGCCGAACAATTAACTGCACTTCTGTTCCATCAAGGTGTTGCTATCGCTCGGGGTATCGTCAGCCTAATCGGTGGTCGCACAGAGGTACTACTGACAAATTTTACTAATGAACGCCGGCACATCAGTAAAGGCACCGCTGTGGCATACTTTGACGAAATTGACCACGTTCAATACTGCTTTGCTGTCAAAGAGGAATCAACCACCAATACGATGCCACATGCAACCGTCGTCGACGTTGACCCAGGTTTAGCGCCGCAACAGAAACAAAGTCTCAGGGAACTGCTTGACCATTTTAAGGACTGCTTTTCTACAACGTCCCGAGTGCGTCAAACACCACTGACGAAACACCGCATTATTACGGAGGAAACAGCAATACCCATCCGGCAGCATCCGTATCGCGTGGCTGAGAAAGAGCGTGAAGCAATACAGCAGCAAGTCAAGAAAATGCTAGAAGATGATGTCATCCAGCCGTCAAAAAGTCCTTGGGCGTCACCCGTGGTACTCGTTAAGAAGAAGGATGGTAGCCTGCGGTTTTGTATCGATTATCGCAAGCTCAATCGGATTACGAAAAAAGACGTGTATCCCTTACCACGCATCGACGATTCCCTCGACAGGCTACGGCATGCTCGGTACTTCTCGTCAATGGACTTAAAGAGTGGGTACTGGCAATTAGAGGTCGATGAACGGGATCGCGAAAAGACTGCTTTTGTGACGCCTGATGGGCTCTATGAATTCAAGGTTCTCCCTTTTGGTTTGTGCTCCGCCCCAGCCACGTTCCAAAGGCTAATGGATACCGTTCTCTCTGACCTTAAGTGGAAGACTTGCTTAGTGTACCTAGACGATGTGATTGTTTATTCTGCCACATTTGATGAACATCTCAGACGGCTACGGTTAGTTCTTCAAGCCATACGGTCCGCTGGGCTTACTTTAAAACCTGAAAAGTGTCACTTTGGCTATGAAGAACTGCAGTTTTTGGGTCACGTTGTAAGCCACACAGGTGTCAGACCTGATCCTGTGAAAATCGCAGCTGTCGCAAAGTTTTCAAGGCCTACGGACAAGAAGGCAGTCAGACGCTTCCTGGGCCTATGCGCATATTACCGGCGATTTATTGCGGGTTTTGCACGCATCGCCTCACCGCTGACTTGCCTAACCAGAGAAGATGTCGCGTTTGTGTGGGGCGAGGAGCAGGAGGCGGCATTTAACGAGTTGCAGCACCGTCTACAAACTCCACCTGTTCTTGCCCACTTTGACGTGGATGCGCCCACAATGATCCACACCGACGCCAGCAACGTGGGTCTAGGCGCCGTCCTTGTTCAGCGGCAAGACGGCGCTGAGCGCGTCATCGCTTACGCGAGTAGAACACTGTCACGTGCCGAATCGAACTACTCCACCACAGAGAAGGAATGCTTGGCTGTAGTATGGGCAGTTACCAAGTTCCGCCCGTACACATACGGCCGCCCATTTCAAGTCATAAGTGACCACCATTCTCTCTGTTGGTTGACCAACATGAAAGATCCATCTGCACGTTTGGCACGCTGGGCCCTACGGCTTCAAGAGTACGACATGACAGTGGTCTATAAATCGGGACGGCAGCACTTAGATGCTGACTGCCTTTCCAGATCGCCGATCGAGTCGTCAGGCGGAGATGATGAAGAATCCATAGGCTTTTTAGGAGTTGTTGATGCGGCCACCATCTCTCAACAACAACAAGAGGACCAGGAGCTCGCTTCTTTAATTGATTTCTTAGAAGGCCGCACCACAAACAAGCCTGGATTGTTCTCAAGGGACCTGTCATCATTCTGCATACGCAACAGTGTTCTTTTTAGAAAGAACTTCTCTTCAACAGGGAACAGATATCTACTAGTCGTCCCTAAAACTCTCCGCAATGAAATATTGCAGGCCTGTCACGATGAAGCTACCTCAGGCCACCTCGGGTACACAAGAACATTAGCGCGGATCAAAGAGAAGTACTACTGGCCACGGCTTGCAGCACAGGTGAAGCACTACGTTCGAACGTGCCTTGACTGCCAGCGACGAAAAGTACCACCTGCGAAACCTGCCGGACTATTACATCCTGTTCCGGTGCCGGAAACGCCGTTTGCACAAATTGGGATGGACCTTTTGGGCCCATTCCCAATATCTGCCGCCGGAAATAAGTGGATCATAGTTGCGACAGACTACCTTACGCGATATGCAGAAACCAAGGCACTTCCGAGCAGCACAGCAGCCGAGGCCGCACAGTTCTTCATTGAAAACGTCGTCCTGAGGCACGGTGCTCCAGCGGTCATCGTAACCGACAGGGGAACCACGTTCACGGCTGAACTTTTGCGAACTGTACTAACGCTCAGTGGCACGGCACATAGAAGGACGACAGCCTATCACCCGCAAAGCAATGGACTTACGGAGCGCCTCATCAAGACTCTCGCAGACATGCTGTGCATGTATGTCGATGTGGACCACAAGAACTGGGACCAAATATTACCCTACGTCACGTTCGCTTATAACACGGCTCGGCAAGAAACAACAAAAATGACACCATTCAGTCTCCTCCACGGTCGAGAAGTGACTACAATGCTGGATGCTATGCTGCCTCATGATTCCAGCGATTCCGAGACTGACGCCGCAGATTTTACAGCGCTTGCCGAAGAAGCAAGACAGCTCTCGCGCGTTCGCATAACTCGCCAGCAAGAGCGAGATTCTCGACGTTACAATCAACACCATCGATGCGTCGTCTACCATCCCGGCCAAAGAGTCTGGGTTTGGACTCCCGTACGCCGCCGGGGCCTCGCGGAGAAACTTCTACGCCGATACTTCGGACCATACAAGGTTCTACGACGCCTTAGCGACGTCAACTATGAAGTTGTTCCTGACAGCCCATCCTGCTCGAGGCGCCGTATGAACCTGCCTGAGACTGTGCACGTGGTGCGCATGAAACCTTATGTTTCTGAATGGCATGGGTACTCTCTGGTTTGCTGATCACCGGGTGCTACCCGCCGAGCATCGGGTCGATGCTCCTTATGGAGGGGGCAAATGCCGCGACGCTATCTGTGCCCAACCACGCTGACGACCAAGACGACGACCTCGAGCTTGCAAGCGAGGTGCTAGAGAAGACGAAGTTTTGAACTGAGCGCTTTGTCCTCATTGCCTCAATTAAATACCGCTCTTCGCTCTTGTCTCCAGTGAGCCGTGACAATAGTCATTAATGCGAAAGCATTACATGAGCCATGAGGCAGAAAAGCAGGCGTCGTCCACAAGGAGTGGTATCAAAAGTCAATGTGACTTCAGCCTCTTGAAATGAAATCAGTAGTAAGAGAGAAGATAGTAAATTTTATTTATTTATTTATTTAGTACATACTACCGGCGATTTCTGTAAGCCTTAGGCAGGAGTGGCAAAAGGAATATAATCCAATAGAAGCTCAGTGTAATAAGGCAAAACAATATTACATAACAAAAAAATGAAAACATCAAAGGACACACACGCGCCAATGCGTACAAGCAAAGCACAAAAAGAAAGGTATCAGCATTGATTCCAATACATAAAATGATAACCTGCGCACACAATTCAGGTGTGAAGGTGCCTACGGCGATCAATTTCTGATCGCTTGGAGGAATGAATCAATATTTGGCCGTTCAACCACATCAGGAGACAAGGCGTTCCAGTCTACAATAGTCCGAGGAAAGAAGGAGTTACGCGTTAGTCTTGCATTTAGGCTCAGATATCTTTTTTGGGTGTAGAGACCGAGTAAAGCGGTTTATGTCAGTCGCTATGAATGCGGATTGTTACAACGAATAAAATGCCGATTGATTGTTGTGATACAACGAATAAAAATGTTTTAACTTGTCATGATAACGCCTCGTTTCAAGTTTTTCTAGTACTGCTTTTTGTAAGAGGTTAGATGGGGATACTTTCCAGCTATAGCACTTGAAGATGAACCTTATAGATTTCCTTTGGATGCTTTCTAGTTTTAGTTTGTTAGCTTCTGTCCACGGATCCCAGGCCGCAGGAGCGTACTCCAGTATGGGCCTAAGAAACGTCTTGTACGCCAAAAGCTTTATTTCTGTTGTTGAGTGACCCAGCGTACGCCGAAGGTATCCCAATTTTCTGAACGCTTTTTTGTAACGAATGTCACATGTTCATTCCAACGCAAATCAGAGGTTATGTTCACTCCCAAATACTTGTAGCTATGCACTATGCTTAAAGGTTGGTTATTCATGTAATAGGTGAATTCAAGTGGTTGCTTTTTACGGGTTATGGTCATTGCTACCATTTCTCTACTATTTATGGTGATCTGTCATGTGCTACACCAGTTCGCAATTGTGCTTAATGCTTCGTTCCGTAAGACCTAATCATTAGGGCTAGAGATTTCCTGGTATATGACGCAGTCATCCGCGAACAGCCTGATTTGGACGCCTACATCCTGAACAATATCATTAATGAACAAAAGAAAGAAAAGAGGGCCGAAAACGGAGCCCTGCGGAACACCAGACGCCACAGAAGCTGAAGAGGAAGCTATACCATCAATGACTACACACTAGCGCCTTGACGAGAGGTATGCAGCAATCCATGCCAAAAGGCGATCGTTTTTCAGAACGGGCTTCAATTTTAGTACTAGCTTAGAATGAGATACCCTGGCGAAGGCTTTCTCTAAATCCAAAAATATTGTGTTCACCTTGTGATATGACGATTTATTAGACGTCTCACGCAATCGAGCCAGTACACGAACGCTGATGGTGCGCACAGCGACAGACGCAAGAGCACTTCTTCCTCTTCTTCACTACAACGGCCCCCGGGAGAGAAGATGAGCCATCCTGGCGACCTACGGTGTAGGTAGGATCAGGGGGTCATAGTATGGCTTAAGTCGGCTGACATGAACCGTGTCACTTCCGCGATGTCTAAGGTCGTGTGATGGCGTCACAGGCTGGACAACGTAGTTGACAGCCGAGGTACGGTCGATGTCGCGGTAGGGACCATCATAGCGTGCAAGAAGTTTGGGTGAAAAGCCAGGGCTGTGAGGTTGGGATCCACAACAAAACAAGGGAACCAGTCGGAAAATGTAGTGTAGGCACGTTACTGTCATACCGCAGCTTTTGGCGACCTTGGGCGGCGGTCGTAAGGGTACGGGCGAGCTGCCTACAGTCCTCTGCGTATTTGGCGGCTTTAGACACTGGCGTGCATTCAGAAGCGTCGGGTTGGTATGGGAGCAGGGTGTCCATTGTACACGAGGGCTCGCGGCCATATAACAGAAAGAATGGCGAAAAGCCAGTGGTAGCTTGTGTGGCGGTATTAGAGGCATACGTTACGAACGGCAAAACAGTGTCCCAGTTACTGTGGTCCGAAGCAACGTACATAGTCAACATGTCACCGAGTGTGCGGTTGAACCTCTCTGTCAAGCCGTTCGTTTGCGGGTTGTATGCGGTAGACTTGCGGTGAACGATGCTGCATGCAGCTAGAAGGGCTTGTATTACTTCGGACAGGAACACACGCCCCCGGACGCTGAGCAGTTCGCGTGGTGCTCCATGTCGAAGAACGAAGTTCCGCAAGATGAAGAAGGCAACGTCACGCGCAGAAGCCGCCGGAAGTGCGGCAGTCTCGGCGTAGCGCGGCAAGTGGTCGACGCCTACAATTATCCATCGGTTACCCGAGGAACTGCAGGGAAGTGGCCCGTATAGGTCTATGCCGACGCGATCAAATGGCCGGGCCGGGCAGGGGAGCGGCTGTAAATCGCCAGGAGGGCGCTGTTGAATTTTACGCCTTTGGCACGCCGTGCAAGCGCGTACGAACTGGCGCACGAAGTGATACATGCCGTGCCAGTAGAAACGCTGCCTCAGCCGAGTGTACGTTTTCAGAACGCCGGCGTGACCATTATGAGGAGCGGCATGGAATTAAGCGCATATGTCAGTAGGCATGTGTCGTGGTATCACAAGCAGCCATTTGCGACCATCAGGCAAATAATTTCTGCGGTAAAGGACGTTGTTGCGAACAGCAAAGTGAGTGGCTTGGCGACGAAGTGTTCGAGAAGAGGGTGTGACGGATGGATCTAGGAGGAAATTCAGCATAGCGGGAAGCAGGGGATTCTTACGCTGCTCGTCCGGCGTATCAGCGATGTTGATGGTCGACATGCATGCGAAAGGCATTGACATTGAAGCCACATCGGAAGGTATCGGTGATCGGGAAAGCGCATCGGCGTCAGAGTGCTTTCTACCTGAGCTGTAGACAACGCGGATGTCATATTCTTGTAAGCGAAGTGCCCAGCGGCCGAGGCGACCTGACGGATCTTTCAACGAAGACAGCCAGCGAAGGGCGTGGTGGTCGGTAACAATGTCAAAAGGGCGACCATATAGGTATGGAAGAAATTTGACGAGAGCCCAAATAACGGCCAAGCACTCTTTCTCTGTGACAGAGTAGTTGGCTTCTGCCTTCTTTAAAGTGCGACTCGCGTATGCGACGACGTACTCGTCGTAGCCGTCTTTCCGTTGCGCTAGGACTACACCAAGTCCGATGCCACCGGCGTCTGTGTGTAGCTCTGTGGGCTCTGTCGGATCATAGTGTCGAAGAATCGGCAGCGAAGTAAGTAGACGACGTAGTTTCTTGAAGGCGTCGTCACACAAAGTTGACCACGTGGAGATGCCGCTGCTAGCCGTAAGCAAATTGGTCAGTGGTGCGATAATAGTGGCAAAATTGCGCACAAAACGCCGAAAGTAAGAGCAGAGCCCTATAAAGCTGCGGAGTGCCTTAAGAGTAGTGGGCATCGGGAACTCTGCGACCGCGCGAAGCTTGTCTGGGTCAGGAAGTACACCATCCTTCGAAACAACGTGGCCCAATATTGTTAACTTGCGGCCAGCAAAACGGCACTTTTTGATGTTGAGTTGGAGGTCGGCAGAGGTGAGACACGTCAGGATCTCACGCAAGCGAACGAGGTGCGCCGGGAAATCGGGTGAAAACACGACAATATCATCAAGGTAGCATAGACATGTTTTCCACTTGTAGTTACGAAGAATAGTGTCCATCATACGCTCGAAAGTAGCGGGCGCGTTGCAGAGCCCGAATGGCATTACGGTAAATTCATACAAGCCGTCGGGCGTGACGAAAGCGGTCTTCTCACAGTCGTCTTCAGCCATCGGCACTTGCCAATAGCCGGAGCGAAAATCCAAAGATGAGAAGTACTCCGCGCCTTGTAGGGAGTCGAGGGCGTCGTCTATCCGAGGCAGCGGATAGACAGCTTTACGAGTGATCTTATTGAGCCGACGGTAATCCACACAGAAGCGTATTGAGCCGTCCTTCTTGCGTACTAATACTACAGGAGACGCCCAAGGACTCTGGGAAGGCCGAATGACGCCACGATGCAGCATATCGTCGACATGCTCGGTAAGTAGCTGTCGCTCGGCTGCCGACACGCGGTATGGCCGCTGGCGTAATGGTGGATGGGAACCGGTGTGGATGCTGTGAGTGACGGTCGCCGTACGTCCCAGGGATGGTTGGTCGCAACCAAACGACGACACCAGAACCGACATCTCAGGTGGTATGTTCGTATCGGAGACAACGGTGAGCTTGGCGGCTTTACTTTCAGAAGGGTCAGGCAGCGACGCTTCGGAAAGCGGGAAAAGCGCCACTTCGGCCCGAGCACAGTCGGTGATGGCACTATGGTGAGACAAGAAGTCCCAGCCGAGAATGATGTCATGTGAACATGAAGGAAGCACGAAGAATTCAACCACATAAACAACGCCGCCAATGAGCACTCTTGCGGTACATTGAGCAAGCGGTGCTATATGCTGCGCACTCGCGGTACGCAGTAGCAAACCAGACAACAGCCTGGTGACCTTGCGGAGCTTACGACAAAGCTTTTCGTCCATAACGGAAACTGCAGCCCCAGTATCAATAAGCGCAATTGTGGCGGTTCTTTCGGCCAAAACGTCCAGTAAAGTGTGTGGCGACTGTGCAGGCCTTGCAGAAGTCGCGAAGCTGGCAGTTCGTGCCTGCAGAACTGCAGCAACTAGTTTCCCTTGCTAGGTGACTGGCGACGACGTAAGGGGGAAAGCGAGCCAGGACGTGGTGACGGAGAACGATGGTTGCCGAAAGGGCGTCGAGAAGACGGCGGATACTCTGGGTCGGGATGCATGGAATGGCCGGTAGCATCGTGGGAATATTCATACCCAGGCGTTGAGACAGCAGGGTTAGTAGGTGGCATGCGACGACGGCAGAAGCGCGCGACATGGCCGGCGAAACCGCAAGCGAAACATATGGGTCGGTTGTCGCGCGTGCGCCAAGGGTTCTGAACTTGGCTTCGAGGCGGAATAGGAGGCGACACGGGAGTTCGCACTGCTTGAGGTCGCACTGTCGCAGGAAATGCGAATGTCGGCGGCACAGGTAGCGCTGCGACTGCGGCATAGGTCAGAGGTGCCGCCATGGGAGGACATGGTTGAGCCAAAGGTAGCGAGTCGGCAAGTTCCTCGCGAATGGCTCTCCTAATGGGAGCAGCCAGAGATGTGTCAGGCTGTAGGGGTCGATCGCTCAGAGGCAGCATAGACAGTTGGCGCGCCACCTCCTCACGAATAAAATCCTTAATCTGAACGGAGAGTGAGGATTCGGGCGAGGAGTTGGAGGGAAGCGTGAGGCCCGAGAGAGAGTGGCCGGGTGGAACAGTGCTGCGCGCAAAGACCCTCTGGCGACGCAGCTCATCGAAGCTCTGGCAAAGAGTGACGACAGCTGCGACAGATGAAGGGTTTCGCGCGAGAAGCATTTGAAATGCGTCGTTCTCGATGCCCTTGAGGATGTGCTTCACCTTGTCCTCTTCACTCATGGTAGAATCAACGCGGGCACAAATACCGACGACATCCTCTATGCAGCTGGTGCACGTCTTGCCGGGCTGTTGAGCGCGCTGGCGTAGACGCTGTTCAGCACGGAGCTTTCGTAAGGCTGGGCGGCCGAAGACTTCCGTGAATGCTGCCTTGAAAGCGGACCAGGTTTGGAGTTCCCGCTCATGATTGTGGAACCAGAGGTTCGCAACGTCAGCAAGATAGAAGATGACGGAACGTAACTTCGTCGGGTCATCCCACTTGTTGTTCTCACTGACGTGCTCATAGGTAGAGAGCCAATCTTCCACGTCAGTCTCACCGGCTCCGCTGAAGACGGGGGGGGGGGGGGGGGTCCCGCTGCCGCTGGACGGCGCCGCAAATGATGGGCGCAGGCGGAAGCTGCAGGCGGATTGTCGGGAGGCTCGAGCATGGTAGCGGCTGAAGCAGTCGCCAACGTTCGGCTGCGAAGTTCCAGGGTGAGGTCGGGGATTGCAGCACCTACCACCAAATGTGATATGACGATTTATTAGATGTCTCACGCAATCGAGGCAGTCCACGAACGCTGATGGTGCGCACAGTGACAGACGCAAGAGCACTTGTTCCTCTTCTTCACTACAACCTGATTATGTCTGTGTAATGCTATAGCAATCTCATGTATTGTTACTATTAGTTGGGTTACTGTAGATAGTCCTCTACGAAATCCATGTAGCCGGTGGTCAAGTAGGTTATTGCTCTCAATAAAGGAGGATATGTGCCTAAATATATTATGTTCAAGCAATTTCACTGAACTACGTAGAATTGATATAGGCCTGTTTGAGGAAGGTGATGAATGGTCGTCCGCTTTAGGTATGGGAGTAATCTTAGCAAATCTCGAATCATCGGGAAGTTCCGCGCGAGTCAATGATTGGCGAAATAATAGGGTCAGATACTTCGCGCACCATCGGGCATATCGTACTAGAAACAAGTTCGGTATCTCATCAATACCAGGTGATTTCTTGATGTCTAAATTCAGAAGCATCGCCAGGACACCACCCTCATTACCATATACATCATCTATAGGCAGTATTTCTTCGAAAAGGTAGATGTTTGGAGTGTTACGATTATCCTGCGTGAACACAGAACAAAAGAATGTATTAAGTGTTTTAGCTATTTCAAAATTATCGTCCAGAACCGTATCACCAATGGATAGACGTGGCACTAACTTCTTTTTCGGCGACAAGTATGGCCAGAACTTCGCAGGGCATGAAAGAAGAAAGTTCTTCAATTGCACGTTCTGAAAATTGTCTTTCACTTTTTTCATGCCGTTTCCTAACATGATGCGTAGCTCGGTAATCTTTTCCGCGTTAGCATTTGTTGGATGGCGCTTATGCTATCTCTCGCTTTTTTAAGCTTACGCCCCAAACGAACGAGGTCCTTGGTCAACCAGGGGTTACAGCTGCGCACAGTGTTTCGTTTTTTTTTTTGGTACGAACTGCGCAATGCATCGAGAAACCAATTCCTTAAAGAAACACCACATTTGTTCGACGGAGGCATCAGCTGATTCGTACATAGTGGTGAAATCAGAGAACGAGCTGCCAAGCATATCCAGTAAGTCGACGACACTAGCACGTGTAAACAAGGAGACTATAATTTTTTTAAGTTTCAAAGAAAAATGTATTTCTATCGACAATGATACAATGCCGTGATCAGATATGCCATCAAAATGTTAATACTTGGATTCCTCCGTAATAGCTTACTGGAAACAAGAAAAAGGTCCAATGTAGACTCTGCATTCGGTTGACTGCGTGTGGGTGATTTAACTAATTCAGTTAAATTGTGCAAGATGACAACGCCAACGAAAGTTTGAGACGTGTCATTAAGAGCTTCTGGAAAATCGACGGAACAGTTTATCACTGGTAAGTTGAAATCGCCTGTCGGTAACAAGTTGCAGGAACGAATGGTGTTTATATACATAGGAATTCGTTAAGGTTTTCGGCAAAGCTATCGGAGTTCTGTGGACAATATATTCCAGCAATAATCAGGTGGCATTCCTCAAGAAACAGCTTAATTACAACGCTTTCTATTCCCGGTATGTCTGGTAACATGGACACAGGCAGTGATTCCTTGAGTAAAATTGCGACTCCGCCTCCCCTACCGTCGCGATCATTACGGCCATTTGGTGTTATCTCGTTATCACTGATGTCATGACGCAGTCAGGTTTCGTTGGGATTATGCGCTGTAATAATATTTTCCAAGTCACTAATTTGTTAGTAATGCTACAGGCGTTTATATTTAGGCAACAGAAGAGTTTTTTGCAACGTATGACAACGTTAATTTGTAGTAATTATGGGTAGTTATTGCGAAATAAGGTGAACTACAGTGAAGAGAATTAAAGTTACGACAAGTTAGAGTAGAGAGTAGAGATCATGCATTGTGCATGATCAAAACAAGTTAGAGTAGGGTGACTTAAGGTGGAGTAAAGTGAATTAAGGTGAAGTAAACTAGATTATAATGAATTAAATTTGGTTAAGTGGATTAAAGTGGATCACAATATTAACTCGTAGCTACTTGGCGTTGAGTTCTAAATGGTTGTGGTCTGGTGATTAATGAACGCAGAGAAAAGAAAGCGAAGGAAGGATCGCAAACAGGTTGTAATACTTAAGAAGTCTTTATTGGTAATGACTAAGAGAAATAACAATGCTTTCGCATTCAAATAACGTAAGGATACTTAAGAGACATTTTTTGCGTATGGGCCGTCACAGGGCTGTCGCTTTAAACCCCACCGCGCCTCTACCCAACATATAAATCTTGGCAGTAAACCTTCTCCGTGATAGCGTTCATGATCCACCGTTAAAACCCGCCATGTTTGGCTACGTCATAGTGCACAGCTATGGCTTTAATATCAACAATCCTTTTGATCTTTGGCGCGAACGTCCGTCACATCCAATTATCCTCGCGTTGCAACGGCAGCCCCCGCCACATCTGAGTTGCACCCCACCGCCAGTATACTTCGGCCGGCAGCATGCTGCGCTGTCATTGCTTGACGGGGCCTGCTGACTCACGGTGCGAACCTCCCCTCGCTAGAAACCGGCGTAGTTTCTGCGCGCGCTAAGAGTGCATTTTTATTTCCCCTTAACCAGTACGATTAGCAACAACTAGGTTAAAAAATTAAATTAAAATATAGGGTTCTACGTGCCAAAACCACGATCTGATAATGAGACACGCCGTAGTTAGGGACTCCGGAATAATTTGGACCACCTGGGGTTCGTTCACGTGCACCTAAATCTAACTACACGGGTGTTTTCGCATTTCGCCCCCATCGAAATGCGGCCGCGGTGACCGGAATTCAATCCCGCAGCCTCATGCTCAACAGCTCAACCCCATCGCCACTGAGCAATCACGGCGTGTAACATCTAGGTGGCGTTGTTATTAGAACTAGGAGTGCCTTCACAGCAACACCTGAAATAAAATGGCAGACCATTACTCAACTGTTCGAATCAGCTATGTTGCTTAAAAGTACGAGCAGATCGAACTAGGGATCACTAATGACTTAGCATCATCAGTTAATAATGGTAACCAAAGATTCTCATGTAATCCCTTTTACTGATGCCAATTACGACGTGGCCGAATCAAGGCTACCACTGTCCTACTAAAAAAAAAGTGATTTGTGATAGCAAGTGACTCCGTTCTACCATCTCGTAGTTTTTATAATTGAATCAGTGTTTATATGACTTTTCATTTGACATTCATTCAGCTATACTGTATAACATGCGAGAACATTGAACTGCGCGTATCACTAGTGATCACTAAGAACTGCGAGCAATCGGTCAGCAGTGTAACCAAATAAATAATAATTTAATGACTTTTGGATTGATATCAATGACGACGTATATGAATAAAAGATATCGCTTTCACATCAAGTAAAGTGATACGCGATCACTTGTAGCTCAGTCCTGCCACTCCTAGTTATCATAATTGAGTCACTGTTTGACTTTTAATTTGACATTCATGACGCAATGCTTTATGAAAGGTAGACTTGGCGTAGTCAGTTATTAATATTAAGCAAGAGGCTCATTTTTTTAAAGTGCGAATGGCCCCAATGACGATGTGCACGAATCAAAACAACTGATGTACCAGTAAAATAACTGATTCATTTTTACTACTGACTTCGTCATACATGTTTTACTTGTTTATATTTACTTGTTTTATATTTCATTTGATATTCGTTACATTGCAGGTGTGTAAAACCGAGAGACATAAACATAGTATGTCAGTAACTGGTGCTAACTAGTTAATATAGTTCTAATAATTAGCTTACTGTGTAATTACCTAATTAATTGGTCAATAATTCAATGTGCTACTGATGGGTATTCATAGGTTAAGCTAGAACGTAATGTTTATCTTTCTAAATATGAAATAAAACACTTTAACATGCGCTCAAAATTGACGATATATAATGCGCGTAGACGGGCTGAATGCTTGGATGTCATTCCATAAAGCAAATTGGTCCGCTACTGGTTGCAGAATTGGGTGGTGTCATCTTTGCTTGTACATCTGGGCACAAACGTGCATCATAGCTGCACATTTAGTCTATGAGTTTTAACGTGATCGACGAGCTCCTTTCTCTTGAATACAACGACAGACGAATCTTTTGCACCTGTATTGCTGCTTCGCCGCATAGTAGCTGAAGAAAAGCGCCCCAGGAAAAAAAATCACCAAGCTGAATACAACCAAACTTCACCTAAATATGGAGGGAGACCTACAATATGTGCCACCAGAGTGCAATTAGAGGATGAGTTCTCGCTGCGCTGCAATCAGCATTTCAAAAATCCCCCCATGCATTTTAAACAGGTCCACAAAAGCGTCCCAAGAAAAAAATCCAGCCATTGAAATTAAAAGAGACGCCCCATATTCCGTGAGACGGTTATCAGAATTAAATGTATAAAGTGCAATTCGCCAAAAATGAGGCATTGATTGGCATTGCTCAGCAATCAAAATGCTTCTTTACAAAATGCTTCCCGTAGAGTTACACCGACCGCATCGCCCCAGGGCCAGTTTCGCCGCAGTAGTTGATGTCTCGGATTCCAGGACTTGTAATGCCACCATCCTCTCTCAAGTTTCTACTAAAGAACACTAATACGAAAAAATTTAGTATGCATCCAATGTGTGAAATTCCATTATATTTATTACCTCATTAAAAGGCAAAATTACGCCACTCGTTTTATATGTTCAACTTATGATGGAATAGCTACTCTAACCTCAAATAAAACTAAACTTGAATGTGTAACTCTTAAACTGTTACAGTTGAACCTAGAAATATCGAATCTGAAGGGGATCACAAAAAAGTTCGATGTATAGGTAATTCGATATATAAAATAATAGACCCTGAGGCAAGCGGTAGCTTACCAATTGGTGCGTCCGACAGCCGCCAACTTACTGCACGCAACTCAGGGGAAAAAGCCAAGCACACTTTATTTACCCGCGAAAAACTGCTGGATCACTTTCAAGTTCAATGAAAAGTTCAAGCTGATTCTTTTCTTTACATTTGTAGCAGCCATCGCTTGCGGAAAATAAACTCGTGAATCAGCACTGAACCCACACGACGACGCCTCTAAAATCGGATAGAAGGAATGTTGACGTTCGAGGTAGCATGCGGGCTAGCTGATCAACTCGACGGGGCTCACCTAACTGCACATTTTCTTCTCCATCTCCATGGGCCAGAATACCTCAAAGTGCACGAAGAATTGATCTATGAGGTCTTCTGCGTGGCGCCGCGTTCGATATATCGAATGTGCTGGTGAGCGGGCCTTCTATATACGCGTGAACCAGCCCGATAAATTTGCATGGAATTTTCAAGGGGATTTCACAGCGCTTGGATATACACAGTAATTCCTTATAAGTTGGTTTGATATATCCGGGTACGACTGTATCCCCGTCACAACGTATATCGCATCGTATTGATCAGCTGTACAAAATACGTATCAGATTTAGTCACATTAACTTGCTTAAGCTGTTTCTGGCCTCGCAGAGTCCTTGACTGGTATCGCCTCCCCAACGATATGCTAAACAGTACTAATAAACGCAAGTTTCATGAAACATCAACTAGCATATCTTGTGTAATCTGAATTTGTTAATTACTTACTATGTTCCTTTTTAATTCTTTGTAAAACCAAGTAATATGGTATAATTGTAAAGCTGCCTTCCTGGTGGGCACTGAAGGTATTTCGCGTACGACCAGCTAAAATACATGATTAGAAAGTTACTTTTTAAACATTGCATTATTTGTTTAGCTTGCTCAACCCACTCCTTTCCGTAATGCCTTTGAGCGCTGACGTCGCAAATAAATAAATTATTAAACTCTAAGAAATATTTCTTGGAAGAGGGGCGGTCACCTCCGGCAATGTTTCATCATCATCATCACCAGCCTATCTTTATGTCCATGGCAGGACGAAGGCCCCTCCCAGCGATCTCTAATGACCCCTGTCTGGCGATGTATAAAATATGTGCATTATTTTAAGATATATAGTTTAACGCTACAGAGCTAAACTCAGTTTTTCCTTCTGAAATAGCTAATCAGTTGTCGCTCTTAGCCGCTTATTTTGACTGTGCACAAAAGTCTGTCGGCTTCTTTGCTCAAATAAAAGCCTAGTCAACAAGCTTTTGAAACTTATATCGCTTTGTTAAATAAGTGGCTTTGTGTTTTTGGACTCACGCGCTAAAATAATAAAAGTAGGTTGTTGTATAAATGCAGTGAATGAAATTCCTTTCAAAAGACAAATCCGTGTAATACATTACATTACATTACATGCCTATAGCCAGAAAGTTTATGGAAAGAAATGATTGTGTATTATTACATTCTCGAATTCGTATGGCATTTCCCCAATGTGGAGAAGCTAGTTTAACTTTTATATGATTCACAATTTGACTTAGTGACATTTCGACCATATATTTGATAGAGAGAAATGTGCATGAGCAATAGGAACATATGTTGAGAAGAAAATACTTATCATATTTTGCAAAATAAACTATGTTGACCATCTGAACAGCATATTTATACCCTGGAATAGATGGGAAATTGAAATGAATCACAGGCATCAAATTTTCCATTGCGAGTATTATTAAGTACAGTTAAAGTTTTCTTTCTTGCAATTTATGATTTATGACAGTTGATGTGATGACTTCAATTTTCTATTTTACGTTTAGGCTACTGACACTGTAAAAACTATATTTTTTGCCATAATACGGAATACAGGCAGCAGAGTGCGGCTCATAAACACATCGGGATAATGAGGTGTAATTTGTGAATACATTTCTCGCTATGGGTATAATAGGAGCTCCTTTTTCGCAAATATATGTCTTAATGGAGAGCGCGTGTGCTGAAAGTGGACTGATTATCCGCGCTTTCCGTGCAGCTACCGAAGCGACTGTGTAAGCCTTTCGATGCCAGGCGCCTGAAATATACAGAAAGAACGCGCTCGTCCGGAACCAGAAAGGTCGCAAGCATCATGCCAAGGTCGGGATTACCCTTCTACGAGCTTCTACGAGTTAGTCGCGTCCTTGAGAAAAAAAAGAAAAACTGGGGAGTGATAAATCATTTTTAACGGCGGGCTGTCGTTCTCATCGTTATCACAAATGACGACTTGCGCCAACGTACCGCGCTTTGTCGGGAAGCTGTGATGGTTCATTCTTTAGAAAGGGTATTTATTTTTGTTCCGCAACGTAACTTACGTAATCGGGGCAGATTTAAGAATATAAAGGTCACGAGTCAGGCGGTGGTACCTAGGTGAAGTGAACGCCGGAGAAAGAGGACTTCTACAGTCATTTTCTTTTGGAAGCGCTGATAACGTTGCAGTTTAAACCACAATAGAACTTCGTATACGGTATTTTGCCCCACAGCTTAACAGAAGGCTATTCAGTCCTAATATTATTAAACTTATAACTTTTAAGCAGACACATGACTTCAATATATGTACAATAAAGGGCACTGTGATTTCCACCGTGACTTAACCTAGCTACGTTGGCGTACTTCATGTAATCATCCCAGTCAGCCTACTCACATATACCGCATTACTAATCACATCTACCATGGCCTCGTCTATTTCCCAAGAAGCAATTGCCTACCTTTTCTCATTGCTAAAGACTCGGTAGGTGTAAGACAGGCCAAAATTCGAATATGAATGCCCTGT
The DNA here is from genome assembly GCF_013339745.2 of Dermacentor silvarum. Lineage (NCBI taxonomy): Eukaryota > Metazoa > Arthropoda > Arachnida > Ixodida > Ixodidae > Dermacentor > Dermacentor silvarum. The sequence goes on from NC_051154.1 coordinate 428,796,409, forward strand.
ATGGAATAAGCATTGAACCTTCAGTGATATAGAAAGTATGCGTTACATTCGAGTCGAATGGACCGCAACATTAATTTACTCTGACTATTCATTTGCCATCAGTGTTAATAAACAAAAAGCATGCTGAGCTTCTACGCTAGGTTTGCGTCGTGAAGTCACCTGACCTTGCAGAAGTTCTACAATTCTACGCTCTAATATTCCATCATCAAGAGCTCGGCGCTTGTCATCACGTATAAGCTAAAAGCAGCCTCGCCTTCACAACGTATATTCAGCGTCAAAAGCTTTTGCACGCCTGAAGCTGAAAAATATTATATTTCTACGCCTGAGGCACTCATCGTGGTATTCGGATTTACAGCGTATACTGGTCTACAGTAAACAGAAGTTTTGGATAGTTTTACTGGCTGCGGGCGTAGCTGCGTTGAAAATGAACTTATTCGCAGAACCTCGACCGCGTAAACTTTTGACGGCGACTGTGCCATTGAACACCTGTATTTTCTTTATTCTGCACACATTTTTTTAATGAATGGCCTTCCAGCCAACGTCATGCAATGCTTACACCTGGTTAATTTTCAGGACAGCCATCTCAGACATGATGTATTAACTATAAGAACTGAACTACTATGCAGTACGTCATTATTATCACAAATGAGGTGTAATAAATTTGTAAACAAATAAAGAATAATAACATTGCCCATGAAATTTTACTCAAATCTCAGGACTACTTCGAAATTTCGCCTGTTCGTCTTGTGTACTTCCCTATGCTTTCTAGGAAACTGAAAGGGCGAAATGCAAGGGTGAAATTGACATGTCCCGTGGCACCATGGCAGAAAAGGGAATGTGTGGCTTAGTGGGACCATGTGAAAGGTTCAGCTGCCATTATGCTACTCACGCACAAGGAACGACACTTTTGTATTTTACATACAGGCAGTAGACAAAATGATAAATGATGCTCAGTCGACGCTGGCGTGATCATGACAAAAAGACCGTACCAATATAGGTCATAAACGATTCTAATAAGGATACGTTTCTGCAAACCCTCACGGTGCTTTCTCATGTTTCGTCAATTGTTCAAACATGTTAAATTTAAGGTAGGAGAATATTCTCACTGAAGTACTGAATAATTCAGCAATAGAGTTAGTCAAGAACAGAACAGCAGAATGCTAGGGCAACTTTGGAAATTGCCGCCGAAAACAATGCCTTCATGCACAACTTTGTAGGAGCAACTCAGAAAGGGTCTGGTCTGTGATTGGAATCGTTCTCTATTTTACACGACAGGCTTCATTAACACGTCCCGGAGTCTTTTCGCATAACTTGCAATACTCCTATGCGTAAGTCGTGGTAAAAGGATATGAAGACCTTTAGTATTTCTGGAATTTCGTGAAGGTGTATGGGAATGGTTCAAATGATAAGACACGTGCGTTGCACATTGAGGATAGAATGTTTATGTTTCGACGTACCGGTTTGTACTAAGCAAACAAGCTTGTGCAATAACTCGGACAGCCTTCATTTGCACCGAAGATCAGGTACGAAAAAGTTCTGCTTAGATATAATGCAAATATACTCAAACAGCTTCAATTGTATTCCTTTGTAAAAATACTACGTCTTGGGCTGCAGCCAACTTTTCTACCTTGTGTCTTTGAATTGCGCACACTGGACACTATCTATTCTAGTGATATGTTTCAAGCTGCACAAGAGTCGCACAAACACGCCTTTCTCATGACATAGCTGAAGAGACCAAAAAATATTTCTTAGTAATGTCTTCATAAGTATTCGCCTTAAGAAAGAAATGAACTATCAAAACACGTTACCTGGGTTTATTTTCTAAAATACATTATACCTAACGTGCAAAAGAAGTTTGGAAGCACGTTCGCATGTTCTCGAAGCCAGCCAGCAATTTTTTAGGAAGACATTGGTACAGTAGAAGGAAAGGAAACAAAAACCGTAAGTAAATGACCTGCATTTCGGAATATGCCATCTGGCGGAAAACCACCAGACTAAGCAGCAACAAAGCGATAGAAGGAAGCGCGGCGCAGCTGGCTTAGAACCTGCGAACTCACGATCGTGGTATCAGTTATCTTGATATGTGCTCGCTCAAAATACTCGGCTACAGCTTCGAAGCGCTGCTGTCGGCAAAAACTAGGTTTATATATGTACCACAATAAATTCCGCGACCTTGTTCTGAAAACTGCGACGTTGGAACAACTTCTTTGCCATTTCAAGAGCTGCTGCTGCAACTAGCTGAAAGCTGATTCATTGAAGTTGATAAATCCCCAGGAATACGCCAATCGATGCAATAGGTTCATTGCAAATTGCTTTTTACTGGCAAAAAAGCATCAAAAATTTTGGCTTTTCTATAGACTTTCATACTTGAAACTTCGCCCGCAATTTGGAACGGGTTTTCTGCCGTAAGTAATGGTACCACTTGAATGATATTTCTGGCTAAGCGCCTAGAGCCTATTTCCATGGGAATATTTTGAAAGATGGCTTCTATGATTAGTTATTTGGGAAAAACGACGCTCTCCCATAGAAAACGCGTATGTTTTCAGAGGCGGCCGCTAGAGGCGCTGTTCGGCAATGTCCCAAATTCCTGGTAATGCATAACAATTTTACGCGCCTTTCATTTCAATATCTGATCCCTTTAAGCTCATTGTAACTACTGTATCTTATATACTGGGGCCGGATTCACAAAAATGTTCTTTAAAACTGTTCGCAGAAGCAGGTGTCAGTCAATTGTGGTACAGCACCTACGATCGAAAAGCTTTGTGAATTCGGCCTCTTTTTTTGAGCGCCCTGGTGCTTAGTTTCTCTGTTTTAGACCTTGTTTGGTTTGGCTATAACTTTTTATAGTGGCACCTTGAAAAAAGTTTTAATGCGTGTATACATACTCCCCGCTATAATCCTCCTCGAGTGAATATGGGACTGTGTGAAAAATTAATGAAAGACTGTTCCAGTGACTGAATTGTCCTGGTTCTGTTCTCAAGAAGGCTTAAATGTGTTTGTGCGTGCGATGAGGCGAAATTTAGTCACGGTGTTACGCAGGATAATAACGAAAGTGGGCCAAGCAGCAATAAAACATATACGTGCCGCCGCTTAAATACACAGGTTTCAAGCGTTCAGTTGTGCGAACAATGGTGAAAATGTGTTCCTATAATAAAGTTTTACTGCATGGCCTGCATATTGGTTCTTGGTTCACTAAAGTTATGTTATTCTATTGATGGTCTAGTCATATGCACGCCGTCATATGCAACAGTTTTCGCCTTGCGTCACCCTTGACTCACCTTTTAACAATAAGGTTGTCGAACTTAGTGTGTCCTAGTGGTTTACCCTCATTCCTTTGGTGTGAGATATCATTTTGTAGTTAAATTAATGATCTGTCTCGTGAGCGAACTTATTGTAAGGATAAGAACATGCCGCGTGCAGTTGTGCCGTTTCTCTGTGCACTATTATGTATGACTAGCGGCATGTTCAACTTAGTACAGTAAAAAAAAGAAGCAAATCAATGCAGCACTTACACCATTGAACATTTATTTGGAGACCACAAATTTTTCATGTGCCAAGAAAATGACAACGTAAGGGTGTGTAAATCGTGTCATGTCACTCAAAAAGTTTTTAGCATTTAACGAGAGTGCATCAATCAGCTGCTGAAAATCCTATTTGACAGTTTTTTTCCCGAAGCTCTACACAACGCTGCCACACACGTCGCATTGCGGAAAATGTCGAACACTGACAAAAATTTTAACAACTTCATATTGAGAATATTTTTGTAACCAGAAAAAAATATTATGCCGACTTTTTTCTAGCGCAACATGGGCTAGAAAAAAAGCAAGTGCTAAGATCCAAAGACAGAGAGTTGTTAGACTGTCACTAACCGCTTTCAAAAGCACAAAGCCAATTTGTCTTGTTTGTGGTAAGGTTGTGACTGTTAGTTGACCGAGTACGGGGGGGGGACGTTTTTTTGGCGAGCAAACAAAGAAGTAATACCGGCATTGTCTGATAAATGAACATACCCTGACAGTCCATGTCTTGACCGCACCGAATTGGAGCCCGTGTGTAGCTTTCAACAAAAAAGGACTACAGTGCAAAAGCTTGTAATACTAACCTTCGCGCACTACCATTAAATATCGCACGTTTATTAAAAAGAAAACACAGATCAAGTAGCACTGAGCTTGTTGATCACCTCGGAAGAGGACTACTTCCAAGTATTCCGAACGCAGATGACTCTACCTGCTGCAAAAATGTTTAGGTGTTTCCGTCGGACGAGACAGTGACGTTATGGTAAAGTATTGAGACGCTGCCCAAAACAAACAGGAAGAAAACAAGAAAAGACGGGAAAGAGCGCACACTACCTAATACCACCATTTTTGGGCACTTGTACTTTGGATTCACTTCTAAAGTTACGGCATGCGCGAGAGAATATATCCATTTTCCCAACAAGCAATCGACCCACCACCCGAAATTCTCTTACTGTGTGCTGATCTGCACCATCCAATAGAAAACCGCATTTACAACATTTCTGTGCCACCGTATCCGCAGTGGCAGACACAAAGCTGCTTTTTGTAAACGGCCCGCTGTGCCCCATTTGCTGGAAAAAATTGTCGGCACTCAGTCGCAATAAGACAGAAATGCGCGCGCCTGTATTCAAAGCTTGTATGTGTATTGCGCCTGGCTTGAGCGGAATAAGTAATAATAATATTACCTACTGTAACAATAACAATAAAATCAATTTCGCCCGACAGGCGAATCACTGATTGCGACAGAAATGTATTAGACAGCTGTGCAAAATAAGGTTAGTCCTTTTATGAGCTGCCTAAACTGCTGTAAACATTCGCTTACTCACTAAATTAAACTGCACGTTGTCACGCGCACAATCACACACGAACATATCGCTCTCGATAAGCGCGGACACTCGCTGTCAAGACGATGGCGTGGGGGAGAGCGGCAGAAACAGCGAGCGAATTGTCCATGGTGCTACTTCTAGCTTCAACGCGAACTAATTGCGCTGAGAACACACCGCACACGAAGGCATCAGGGGCGCTTTAACGAAAAGCTATTCCAAACTGCTTCTATTCTATTTCTGCAATCAGGCCTCCATGATTGTCCAACTTCACTTGTCTGTCGCGCAACGTAAAGAAAAAATATTAGCGTAGCTTGCACGGGAGGCGCAATGCTACAGAGACAGCGGAGCTGATGGGCACCTAGCTTGGCCTGGCTTTTGGGCTATGCTAAGTACTACCAAGTCATCCCCAGCATTTTCCGGAATTTACCGATCATTGATCGATTATCTATTAGCTACTGGTTGACTATCGATTTTCTATGGATGACTGACTAAGCTTAAGTAGTCCCAACCATGCTTAGCTACACTTAGCCAGGCTCAGCTTCGCTAGTTCACAGAGGTATGTGCCATTGCGCTTGGACCCTTTCTGCACTGCCATCACTGCGTCAAGTCGCATGTACGCATTAAAGATGCAATATTACGCCGATCAAAACTTAATTTTCTTCCTAATAGCTGGACACTGCCCCGTTCCGACATAAATAGAAGGTGGGTACCCGCCAATCGCTCTGGCACTGGCTAGTCGGAGCTGCCGTGGAGAATGAATTTATTTGCCTATATTAAAACTTTTGCGTGGCATTATATGGTTGTCGAGCCCTTTCGGCACGTAAACAACATCGCTATGTCAAATTTTCTTCATTGAAGATTCGTTTTAGCTGCATTGTGACCTTTCCGTTGCACGCCGGCGTGATTTTCTAGCAGACACCGAAAGCTAAGTAAGAAGAAGCAGGGCAAACGCAGACGCCGGCAACACCCTCCTCATCAGGTTATCTACTTTCACTGCGCTAGCCCGGCCTCACCTTACCGCCTCCACTTCTGCGTGCTCCTCACCCTTGGTCAGCCAATCAGGAAAGAAAGATATGTCAAGTTAGGCAGTGCTATTCCTTTTGAAAGCAAACAACAGTGACCTCCTATAAAATAGGAGAGCGTTTCATTAGCCTTCTCAAACGACGCTGCGAGTCGCCGCCCGATGCTTGCGTTGGCGGTTACGTAAATTAGACATCAGGAGATTGGACCGAAAACAGATTGGAATAGTTTTACGTTATAGGGTCCCAGCCGTCGGCCCGCCTAGACTTTGTACCCAGCGCAGATCACTTTCAATATCGCGGCCGCGCGGCCGCGCTCAGCCGTGTCATACGAAGTCGCCCCCGGAGTAAAACGTCCCCCACTTTTCCTGCGGCCTTGTGCGCGATGGAAGACGGAGCGCTTTGTCCCCGCATTCCTCCCTTGCACGCGCGAGACTGAGCAACCATTCTGTGCTCACCCTCTCACGCTTTCACGTTCACCCATACCATACGGCGTGCGGCCGCATTGTTATCGCACTTTATACGGAACATCACGTCGACGACCACAGCGGAAATGTGCCTGGCGTGTCCATATATTTGTTATCGCAATAAAATTATGTGGATCCGACTCAGTGTAGGAATAAATGTAAGCGAAACTTCATGTGCTGTTTCTTTTGACTTACGATAGTACGCGGTGATGTTGACGATGAATGTTTAATTTCTTCAGCATTTATAGCAATGCGAGAGTGGTGAATTGATGTTAAACGTTACCCTGCGTGCTCTATGGCTATTTGTCCGTGTAATACACACAATACACAGCGAGACGTGCTTGGTTGAGGTATTGTTGTGTGCCATGTTTCATAACCTTGGAGATTAAGCCACCAGGCTTCTGAGCTAAATCACACACGCTTTCACTCGCACCGGCAACATACGGCATCCGGCCGCGATGCTATCGCACTTGGACTTTACACGGAACATCGCAGCGACAGCGAAGGCGACGCGGATGACGTCGGCGTAAATGCGCCTGGAGTGTACATATAATTGCTTTCACATTATTAATAAAAAAAAGTTGTGTACAGGTAATAACAGTGCTATAAACTAGAAGCTTGTTTCCCCACAGTACGACTGGGTTTGCGGAGAAACAAACCCATTGTACGTTTTCTTCGTCTTTCCAAGCGTTTTGGTGCGACAGCATCTAGATGCCGGGAATCAGGTTACTCGTGTCCGAACGACTGTCATACCAGTGTTTTGTTTCGCTACGAGGACATTGTAACAGTCACCTTACGAGAGGAAATATTCCCGACAAGGCGGGGGTCCGAGAAGTATTGTCAAGCGATTACCTATTTGTGCAGCTAAGCAATCGTGTGGCTCACAGCAGGCCCTACAACAATTGACCCAGTGTAGTTCAGCGGTTGCGGCTCCACTTTCTCAAACCTTCACAACCTTACCTTCGCGTATAACGTGCGAGATTTGCGTACATTTAACAGGCACTTATCATTTTAGTTATACTTGCGAACTGAAAAAAAGAAATCACGCAGAAAGTCCTCTGGAAGTTGCCTAAGTATGCCCAAGCATTGTGCCGCTTGTTAATCGCCACGCAGTCAGTTGCCATTATCAATGTTATGAAGTTTGATTCGACCGGCATAAACCGTTATTAATCCTCATCAGTCGTTATCGACCTTATCGAACACGATCCGACCTTTATCAACCATTATCGGTCCTTATCAACCTTGATGTCCAGCTAAGCTGTTGCAAAACCACCACCACATATGCTGAGGGGGGCATGCGATGTTTTATTCATGGTTCGGGTGCTTGTTTTCAACTTGTTCTTTATTGAAACATATGCTGTTCTGTGTATTGTATGGGTGACTTCAATGAATGTATGCGCTGTTCGCTTCACTTCGCTGAGCGCTTGTAGCCTCTGCCTTACGTAGTTATGAGCCATTGCATTCGTCTTACGTGACGGATGGACAAATGTCTCATTTGGTAGGCATAGAAATGCTTGTGCATTTAAAACTAAAATGGCGTCGTTTATTAAACGAGACGAAGCTGCTGATTTTCGCTGTAACACGGGGACTCTCTTTTCCTCTTCATTTCTTTCCGTCACGCGTTCTATAGATCATGAGTTCTCGCTTTCAATTTTTTAACACTGATAATATTCAAGCCTTCGCATTGTCGGCACATTGCACTGTCAAGTAAACACAAGTAAACACACGTAACATGTGCTCTATTTGGCGATGTCCTTTTGTGTCAAACATTTGCCTAATCGTAAATCTTTCTAAATGCCTTATCTTTCTAAATACCAAATGAAACACTTTAGCATGCGCCGAAACTAAAAAAAAGGTGCACGGGCAGCCGTTCTTAGTGCTTCGATGGCACTCCATAAAGCCATTTGGCCCGCTCCTTCTTGCAGAATCTGACACCATCATCTTTCCTTATACGCCAAATATGCATCACAGCTGCACATTCGTGTCCATTTTTAACAAGGTCCACAAGCTCTTTCCCATCAATTCACCGGCGGACGAATCTTTTGCCCCTGTAGAGATGCTTTGCCGCATAGTAGCCAAACAAAAGCGCCACAGGAAAAAAATTCTGCCAGCGGAATAAAACCAAACTGGACCTACATATAAAGAGATACATACAGTATGTGCCACTAGAGTGCTATTAGCGGATTAGTTTTTACTGTGCTGCAAATGACGTTTTAAAAATCACCCCATGCATTTTAAAAGGGTCTCCAAAAGTGCCCCAGGAAAAAAATCCAGCGCGCGGAATCAAACTACACTCAACATATACCGTGAGGACGATGTCGGGATTTAGTGCCTAAAGTGCAAATCGCGAAAAACGAGCCATTGCTCAGCAATCGATTTTTTAAAAATGGTGCCCATAGAGTTACACCGACCGCATCGTCCCTGGGTCGGCTTCACCAAAGTATTCGATGTCCCAGATTGCTGGACTTGATTGAATAATTACGATTGTATAAATATGTTGTTCCGCCCAGGTAATCAAATAGCGAGGGGCCTTTAGAACAATGACTTGCCTCCTCAGCACATCAAGAGCGTACTTCTCACTTCTTCCCTAACGAAGATAATTTCTGGCTCATTATATTCATATTATGGCAGGTATTCATAACCAAATTGAAAGCCTTACGAAATGAAGCAGGTAAATGCATCACCAAGCAGTTTCATTCACGTTCAAGGATTACAATTATTATAAAATTATCCATCTGCACCACTTGGTTTTCTGCTCACTTGGGGCCGACTGAGGGCTCTCCCTCTAACCCTAACGAGAGCGCCCATGAGGCCGCGCGAGGACTCACTGACCGCGCCGCCTCCGCAGTCCCTCTGAACCGCGGGGAACCCTTGCTCACGTATAATGAGATCACCAAACAATACTATCTGTCAAGACGGCTATTCCCCCTCCCACACCCTGCCTTATTCTGGGCGCGGGCGGTTACCCTTCGACTTTCACAAGCCTGTGCGTATCTTAACCTTGCGGTTATTCACGCTGTATGTATACCCTGAAAGGTATCCCAGTGCGGACTGCCCTGCCTGTGGACTATCGGCAACATTGGACCATGTGTTGTGAGAGTGTGAAGTCATCGGCTGCGCCTTCAGGGAGAATAGGTGGGTTGCGTTCTTGGGCAGTCCCGAACTGAACGACCAAAACCTGATCGTTGTTGCGCAGTCCGAGGTCCCAGTGGCCACGAGGGTTCCATAGATGGTGCCGTACCAGGTGCCAGGATGAGGGGTCCATAGGAATCAGAAAACGGTTTTATATTCAAATTTACATGTGGAATTTTACAAGAAGGGCTCCGTGATATTGGAGCCGTCTACATTCTAACATCCTTGCATGTTCTAGCGTTTACATATCTGAGCATATCACAACATACAAGCTGCACTTTTTATCCCTTTCGTTTCCCTCTTTCACTCTACGAGGGAATACACTTGAGTTATTCTTTAACCAATGACAATCTTCGACCAGTTCGCCATATCCCGCCCATGATGTGTCCCCGTCCCGCCGGGCTCTGCCTCCAATGTCGCCTGATCGCCCCCGCACACCTTGGGAATGAAACACTTACGTGGTTCCCACGGGAATGGTCGACGCTGGTCACTTTCAAGAATTAATCGCCTCTCGGTGACGGTCATTTCGCGGAAGCCACCGTTTCCAGAAAGGGTGGTGGCTGTTGTCTCGGAAGGGGGCTCCAGGTTGGCGCGTCACAGTCGGCGCCGGGCCTTGTCGTAGTTCGGGCGGGCGCTGCGCTGGTGCTTCACGGAAATACACCAAGGGCGACGTTGCCGTTTTAGCGACGCACGAGGCCGATGACCCATTGCATCCTGGGGACTAATTGCTCATCCATCCGTCCCAGGTGACAGTGACGCTCCCCAGTCGCGAGAAACGACAAGCGTGAAGAGCACTTGATAGCTTCACGTCTGTAGATGAGGCCTCCTTTGTCCCGAAGGACCACCAGACACAACACCGTGCAGAGTGGCCTCGATCGGGCCGTCAATCTCAGCTTGGCGGTCCCTACGTGGGACTAGCTGGGTGACGCGGGGTCTCCCCTGCGTCTTGTCTGGACCGAAATAAAGTTATTTCACTCACTCACTCACTTGACATTAGAAGGAAAAATTTTAGCCTATCATTTTTTTTACTTATCTTACCATATTCTAACCAGCTAAAAAGCATCATTGTTTCAACCAGCGCTCAATACATTTCCGCGCATTGATCGCAACCATTCAAGGTTCCGTAGGTTCATGGTTTGCATAGCTGCATGGGCTGCTCTCCTATGTTATTATACCCGGAGATTACCGGCAGGAAAAATATCCATCTGGAAAGAGAGATTGTAGAGGCAGTGGGCCATGCGACACACAGGATGGTGATTGCGTTAGTTCGCCATGAGTTGCTGTTACTCAGCAAGAACTTTTGTTTCTTTCCACGTGATGCACATGTGTTCGGTGCCTCAGTAGTCTAACAGCGTTTATCTTAGCAGTTGTATCGCACCCCTGTGAAAAGTCGCTCTGTGTATTCATTGGTTTACTCGTTGCTTTTCGGGTGCACACGTGTGTCTGACCTACACAAGCTCGGCGTTCGTTTGATTACATCAACAGTTGTCAGTGCAGCTTCGTGTTGTCTCTTTCTTCATCCCGTGTGTGTGTTTTTTTTCGGTAACTTCCCAAATCCTGAATCACCAACTGGCCTACACCCACACTCTTCTATGTAGAGATACTTACACTCCTCGCTTTTATAAGGACTCCCGTTGTACTTGAAATGCCGCTGAGCTTAGCGTCAGCGCAGAAAAATAGATATCTTTCACAGCTAGGAACACCTTCGGGACAAAGTTACGTAGACCGCATTAAGTTGATTTCGCCGCTATAATATTTCATGACCATCGTAGTTCGGATGTACTGTACAAAGGTGACATGCCTTGCTAAAATTATCGGGGGGACTTTAAGCGTTTAGAAATCTAGTGTTATTATTAACTAGCGTGGACGATGCAGTGACAGAATTGGCACTTGACATTTTGTATCTAATATGTGGTGACACCAACGGGGTTCATATTCCTAATCACGCAACAGATGAAGTCAATAAGAGCTTTGTTTAGTGTGAAATATAGGAAGCTGTAGCCACAACAAAGAAATAAAGAATTAAGACTCAACCTCAGTTGATATCTACGTAATGCGAAGCACGCTTGGTTTGGTAGTGCAGGATTGTTATAAATCATATGAAGTCAGTAGCGAGTGGTCACTGCTCCTGCAACGTGTATATAATATCAGTATATATACAGGGTGTTTCTGCGAACGCTTTCAAAAATGCCTAAAGGTTGCCTGTGGCAGATAGCACAATTCTAGTTCATGAGCTCGTCTACTCGAAGAGGCGGACATTACTTGCACTATAAATTGAAATCCATAATCAAATTATTAACAGACATTTACTAATTAGGTTTTTAACTAATCACCTGATGGCCCATATTGCAATTTACAAATTGTAGCCGTGGAGTTCACAAGGCGGTTCCACTTGGAACGAATTCTCGAGATGACACCAGTTTCGAGATATTAATTCCCGAACTTTGCGGAGAAATGCATTGGCGTTCCAGTTAAGTTCTTAACAAAACGTTGCTTTATCCATTGAAGCACAAAATTAACTGGAACGCCAATGCATTTCTCCGCAAAGTTCGGGAAGTGACCGGACTCGAGCGGAGTCTCGCTGTATTACGAGTGCCACCTCCAATGTAGAGCAAGGCTCAATAATGTCGTGATTTATTATGCAGTTCTACCAACTTTATGTCAGGGCACGAAGCTGTTAATCTCATTTTGGGGTAGAACTCATGCACGATGACAATCCACACCACGGTTTCTGTTTGTTTTACTGGCTGCTTTTTTTTTCTGGGGGAGGGGGGGGGCAACCCTTTCTTCGGATCGGCCAACGAAACCAACCGGATGCACGCCAAGCGCTGGGTCAACTCATACAGGAGCGGTTCGCATGACAATTCCCGCATTCAACATTTCTGGCTCAGGTTTTAACCTTGACGTCACACGTTTATATTGAAAAGTTGGATGGCATTGTTTTAAAAATGTGGCTCTATGTTTGTGCATTTGAAAATCCCCACCTATAGACCGAAAAAATTCAGAGCCCTTCCAATATGTGAAGATGGAAGACAAGCAAAGCTGTACTTGCTGATAACCATAATGAGTTATATACGGTTAATTGCTATATAAATTGAATAAACACACATACCCATAACTTCTTGGCTGTTATCGTCTTTTATTTTCTGTTTACTTTATCACCATAGTAACCATTGCTTTGTGGTCACTGTGATATAGTTAGTTTGCACATACGTCATCGCGGACGCCATCTTTAGGTACCAGCAGGTCGAGAAGCGGCGTAATCAAGAAACATGACAGCATTACAACACGACAGGCGCGTCTTGCGTCGAACTTCAAAGCGATAACAGTGATAAACCTGTGAAAAACAGTCAACGTCAAACCGATAACAGCGATAAACCTGTGAAAAACAGTCGCCGTCAAAAAGTAAAACAGAGTGCGCGTGATAAGACGGTGCAATGACGTCATCGTAGCCGCCATCTTTAGGTACTAGAACGGTGGGAGCTGCTTCCGTGGCGTCACATGAAAACTATCTACACTCCAACGGGTTGCCGGAAGCTTTGGCGCCCACTCCAGCTTCTGTTCGCGAAGGCGATCCTCACGGTCACGCTGTTGTTTTAAATCGGACACAGAGCGGCTATCCGACGTTACGAATCCTTGGGACGACACGCGTTCGGCTATAGCGGCTTTCCCGTTGCCTTCGCACCCTTTCACGCTGTTGCTCACGCCGGCACTCTTTCGAAGCACGTTCTTCTTATTCAGTACGGACTACGCGCATCCTGGCCATAGCAAGAACAAAGTAAAACTGCTGATAACGTCGCTAGAGCGATGTCGACGTCACGAGAAAACGAGAAACAGGCATTTTTGGGTGCACAATGACGTTTTATTATTCCACCGTCCATTCCGGAGCCACGGAGTACCGCCTGCGCGCAGCTTGCTACTGTGGATTTAATTTTGTGGACGCGACGATTTTTCTACACACCCTGTCGACGCACATACTTTGGTCAGAACCTATCTATACAGAGCCTCGCTCTAAAGAGGCATCAATTTATTCGTCCAGTTTGCTTAATTACTAACGCGGAATAACGAAGCGCGGCTCTCTGTCCAACTCTTGTGTGACGTAAAAGCATCGCCATAAAATGAAGCCGCCGTTCCTTTTCCCTCTTCACAGAACCTTATTCCGATGGGCGCTGTGCGCAACTCCCGATTTCACGCATGTTCGTTTCAGCAGGCGGGGCGGGACGGACCGTTTATCGCGCTGTATAGCCAGGCTTCATAATATACCGTGCTACTACGTCACAAGGTGGAGTCCCCGCGAGCCGCACTTTGCAGTGGTGCGTGCGTAATCAAGTAACTTGAGCCAATAATTTCACTACAGGCATTTCGGTTGACCTCCCCGTTTTGAGATGCAGAAGCACACAACTAGATGTTAATGGTGATTCTCTTCGACTTGCGAATATAAACACCTGCTGTAAGGTTTAAAACTGAAGAGTTATTTAAAAAGTTAGTTTAATTAATTCATAATTTCATTGTTTTTTGTGCAAATGATAGCCATACAGGCACATAATTGATCTGTAGTGACATGATTCGGGTAACCTTTGTGGCTTTTATTTTCAAAAAAAGAACCGCTGTATATTCATAGTTCATTCAATAAAGCATTCTAATCAGGTCCTGAGAAGTGGAGTTAGTCAAGAAATCCGTGTTTTCAGTTAAGCGGGATTAATCTCCAGAACACACACATGTTGAAGTTGCAAGGTATGCTAGGCAAGTGTTTAGGTTTATGGAAACGGCGGACAACTAATGATAGGCATCCGTGTGTGACTTTTGTTGCCGTCATTTAGATACTAAGAAATCTGGTGCGATTCACTATGGTATTTTACATTACATTTTATTTGATGATGCATTTCTATATTTGAATCTCCAGTTTGTTTCTGCTTTTATTTCTTATATAGGTTTGGTTAAAAATTCTTACCTCAATATTGCCAACATATTTTTAATTTTCGTTGACCGAAATGTGTTCCATTCGAGTACAAACTAACGCACTTCTAATAAATTTATGCTTAGCGCTTGTTTAATTTGCTCCAGTTATTTTTAAAAACCCCACGGCAACATGTCATGCTGATCTTACACCATAAATTCTTGCATCAGACAAGGTCCTGACTACAGGAATAGATGCGTGGTGGGCCGCCTCCATGCGCCATAAACACAAAATGTAGGCTAACAAATCGTTAGCTTTGTCTTGAGGAGCATAACAGGAAGATTGAAAAAAAAATAGGGCTGCCACAAAAAGTGGATACAAACAATACTGCGTTTAATAAACATGCGTCAGGAATAAATTAAATAAATTTTCGGGTATTGCTTATCATAACCAAATATTATCATACGGTACGCCGTAGTGGGAGACTCCGGAATAATTCTGACCACATGGGGCTCTTTAACGTGCACCTAAATTTAGCTACAAGAGTGTTCTTGCATTTTACCCTCATCAAAATCCGGTCGCCACGATCGAGGTCGAACCCACAACCTCAAGCTCAGCATCACACCGTCATAGCCACTCAGCAACCAGCGGTGGGTTATTCCATCGGGGTAAAATACAGTTACAGAATGGCCTACCAGATAGAAACCTGTAAAAAACAAGGACGTAACGAAAACATGGGGACAGAGCGGGTGTGTAAACTTATCTAACAAGAAATGTCTAACAGTGCTTCATCTATTACGTTCATGCAGTAGGATTGAAACAATTATCAGTAGAGAACTCTTAGTGAGACTAGTCACATAGTGCGTAAGCATTCTTTCCAGTCGCTCATCTTGCACACATATGTCTCTGATGTATCCGAAGGCGTCTGGGGGTTATGATGGCTCGGTGTGCTCGGCTTCTTTGCTCGTAGTTAATGTGAATTAGGGTTAAGCAATGTAATCTGAAATAATTTTCATTCCCCTTGTTATTCTTGATTGGGCTTAAGTAATGTAATCGTAATTGATCTTATTTAGGTTAGTTGTCACCCTAACAACCCTTAACTAATCTTCATGAGCCTCATTATTTGATTTGTTAATCAATCTAAAGCCCAGGTATTTTATTTACCCTCACTATTCATAATTCCCCTCAGTTAATTGTCATTTCGCTGAAGTAATTATATCCAAATTAATTTTTAGTAGGCTTCTTTACCTTCCTTAGTCTGAAGGAGTAATACTTAACGTAATTAATTTCATGCTTATTAGTGACAGTGACAGTGACAAGAACTTTTATTGGTCCTGAGAAACTGGCCAGGGGGAGCCGAAGGCTCCCTCTGGTCAAGTCGGTGGCTCCGCCCACGATGGTACCGGGAGGCGAAATCCCGTTGCGATGTCGTGGGCCCTCTGGACTGCCTGGAGTTGGATGTGGTGGTGGTCGCTTCTTAGGAACTCTTCCCACTGTTCCTTTGTGGCAAGCATAGAGTTTTCTATGGCTGGGCACAGCCAGAGCATGTGATCGAAAGAGCATGAGTCAGCTCCGCATTTGGGGCACGACAGCGGGAAGTGCGGGTCTATCCTGCTAAGGGACCGCGGAGTGGGGTACGTGCGAGTTTGTAACATTCTGAGCGTGCTAGCTTGTGGTTTATGCTTATTAGTCTCATTAGTATTTTATTAACCTGCAATATGCTTAAGTAATCCTAATTACCCTTAAATAATTTAGTGTTATTCAATGTAAATTTGCTTTGATTATACTTAAAATCCCTTAAATATTATTGATTAGGCTTGTATTTTTACTTGCATACGTATACGACCAAATAATTGTTGCGGGAACTGTAATGGTCTACTTTCTTTTTACGCTAGCTGTACGATACAGTTACTTGATGTGGCAACTGTAGTGGCCTGCTTTTTTCTGCACTGACTGCATGTTTTGGGCGAGTGTATGGTATACTTGTTGCGGCGCTGTTTTGATCAGCTTTCTTTCTGCATCGACTTGTGGTTTGGCTGACTGTACGGTATACTTGCGGCGGAAACTGTAGTGGCCTGCTTTCTTTGTGCACCGAATGTATGCTATGGCCGACTGCATGGTATACTTGTTGCGGCAACTGTAGCGGTCTACTTATACAGACCGTATAGGGACCGGGCGCGGGGCGAGTTTGGACTGGTGGCGCCTTCTTTCGACGGCGCCGCGAACGTAATGACATGTTACACGGCCGGGCTCGACTGGCGCGCGCGCTCGCTTCTTACGGCCTTCGCATCGGGGCTAGTTCATGCCTATCGCCGCTGCTTGGAGGGGGGCGCTGCGACCCCACCCTGCTCTAAAACCCCTATATTTATAAAAGTAGCGCCATTCTTAGATCTTGCCGCCACCGCGCTCACCCCGGCGCTTCCCCTCGCCCTCTCTTAGCCGCCTCCTGTCGCCCCAGCCTCCTCCGCTCCCGCATTGGCCAATCCGTGTCACGTGGAAGTTCGCGTCGCGCTTTTGTATATTTTTTTCTTTCCAGCGCGCTCCAACTGCCATTCTCGGGCCTGTGCGACGAAAGTGCTGTACGCACAAACGGATCAAACGTGTCAGGGACAAGAACTTCGTTGTGATGGCATGCTGCTGCGCCTTAAGTTGCCGCAACCGACAAGGCGAGGGCAAAAGGCTTTTTTTGTTTACCATCCGGAGTGCGCAAACGCTTGCTGCACACTTGATATTTGCGCCGTCTCGCATCGTCGCGTTGCTACTTCCAAAACGGCATTATTAAGACCAGTTACTGACTGACGAAGCAAAATCGCGCCTCAAAAACGTCTCCGCAGGGCGCGATCGAAGTTTTCCTCGGATTTCCTCTGGTAGCGCGTTAGCTGTCGTCTGCCACGGCAGGCCCGACGCAGGCGGCGCCACTGTCGATATCGCGCCTCGATCGCGCTGCTCGCGCCGAGCGCGATAGTGGAACGGTGATGTGTGGTGTTTTATGGCGCAAGGGCCAGTTATGGCCAAAGAGCGCCATGTCAGTGTTTGTGAGTGTGCAGTGGAGCGATGAATTCTGAGAAGTAGATGAAGCGTGGCTGTAAAGGGGCCTAAAAATAATCGCTGTAAAGTGCGTAAAATATAAAGGTACTAAAATCATGGAAATGACTAATGAGGTGTACTATGAAGGGAAGAATGCGTTGAAAAAGAATGAAACGACATTTAAAATATTTAAGATGCAGTAATTGGTAAGAAGCACTACTGCCTATACAGAGCCCTTGAATCACAAGGGCCTGGAGGCATGTGCTATAAAAACAACCATCACAGCGGCATCCTCTGGAGAGGATGCGCTACGAACTCATTGGACTAATAACATGAAGGACCACATCGTTCAAGAAATCGACGACTGCTTTGTCGTTAAAAAGCGGTTCTTCACCAAGAAACATGATGGGATGAAGAGGCAGATGATATCGGTACGCTTGAGGAAAATGTTTCTTTCTCTCTGTTTCAGCTTCCCGACACTCCACGAGGACGTGGAGGACAGTCAGCCTCTCACCACATCTACCACAGGTTGGTGGTTCATCACCAGTAAGCAAAAAATTGTGGGTGCCATATGTATGTCCTATTCTTAGGCGACAGAACAGGACATCAGCTCGTCGTGTTTTCGTTATTGGGGGCCAGAAGCCTAACTGTGGTTTTATCAAGTGAAGCTTATTATTTCTTTCCGCGTCCCATAAGCGTTGCCAGTGGCTTCGCCGTTTCTTTGGCAGGAAAGGCTTCAAATCTGTTGCGGGAACAGCAGCTGTAGGGAGATGTAACGCCTGAGATGTAACTGATGTGGCCATTTGGTCTGCTCGAACGTTACCCTCAATGCCTCTGTGGCCCGGCACCCAGCATATAATCACATGCTGGTTAGAGATATATGCTTTACACAGGACAGAATAGAGCTCATTAAGTACAGGGTTTTTGTGTTTACAGAGTGACTTCAATGCTTTGACTACACTTTGGGAGTCTGTAAATATGATAGTTTTTTGAAGTTTTGATCTCATTATATACTTTACAGCCGATAATAGTGCATAGGCCTCAGCCGTAAAGATACTTGTCTCCGGGTGCAGTACACCGGATTCCGAAAAGGATGGACCGATGGCTGCATAAGATACCCCGGCATGTGACTTGGAAGCGTCTGTGTAAAACTCTGTACACGAGTATTTAGATTGGAGTTCTCGGAAATGCATTTTAATGTGTGCCTCTGGCGCGTGTTTCGTAACTTCTATAAATGATATGTCACAATCTATGAGCTGCCACTGCCACGGAGGTAACAGTTCCGCTGGCGCCATAGGACGATGATCAAGCAGCGGAACACCCATTTCCTCACTAAGATTCCTCACACGCAAAGAGAACGGCTTTCTCGCTGCAGGTCGATTGTGGAAGAGTGTGGCAGCAGTCACATCGTTTATTGTTGAATAAGACGGATGTTCAATATTTGCTTGTACTTTCAGAAAATATGTAAAACTGCTGTATGACCGCTGCAGATGAAGCGACCACTTATTCGACTCTACGTAGAGGCTCTGGATTGGACTTGTCCTGAAAGCACCAGTCGTGAGACGGATGCCCAAGTGGTGAACGGGGTCTAGGATTTTTAATGCACTTGGCGTTGCGGAATTATAAATTATAGACCCGTAATCAAGGCGTGAAAGGACAAGACTGTTATACAAGTTTAAGAGACACTTTCGATCACTGCCCCATGTTGTGCGCGATAGAAGCTTTAGGAGGTTCATTGTCTTCAGGCACTTTGTCCTCAAGTACTTAAGATGAGGGATAAACGTCAGCTTGGAATCTAAAATGATTCCTAGAAACTTATGCTCGCTCCTCACAGAGAGCGTATCTCCTTTTATTTCAATAGTTGGGTCTGGCGTTACACCTCTCTT
Organism: Dermacentor silvarum; assembly: GCF_013339745.2. Taxonomy (NCBI): domain Eukaryota; kingdom Metazoa; phylum Arthropoda; class Arachnida; order Ixodida; family Ixodidae; genus Dermacentor; species Dermacentor silvarum. The sequence goes on from NC_051154.1 coordinate 428,815,674, forward strand.
GTTTGTAAAGAGTACGCAAGTACTCTTCTGTGAATTAACTTTGAAACCATTTTCATCTGCCCATTTAGACAATCTGTTTATTCCCAGCTGTATTTGTCGTTCACAGATGGCAATATTACATGACTTAAAGGCTATCTGCACATCATCGACATAAACGGAATAAAACATAGTGCGTGGGATGGCTGTATGCAGGCCGTTCATTTTTACAATAAATAGCGTGCAACTAAGCACACCTCCTTGCGGCACACCGGTCTCTTGGGTGAAGGGCCTAGAAAGAGCGTTACCCACTCTTACACGAAATGTGCGGTTAGACAGATAACTTTCGATTGTGTTTAGCATGTTGCCACGGACACCCATCGATGAAAGATCTCGAAGAATTCCGTAGCGCCATGTCGTATCGTAAGCCTTTTCTAGGTCCAGAAATATTGAGAGGCAAAGCTGCTTATGTATAAAAGCATCTCTAATATAAGATTCAGTGCGAACAAGGTGATCTGTTGTGGACACACCTTCTCTGAAACCGCACTGTAAGGGATCGAGTATTTTGTTGCTTTCAAGAAAATGGATGAGGCGCCGGTTAATCATTTTCTCGAAGAGCTTGCATATACAACTTGTCAGAGCTATAGGCCTATAGCTACTGGCCGAAGAAGGTTCCTTGCCATCTTTGAGGATAGGAATTACGATTGCTTCTTTCCATGCAGTCGGAATGTATCCGGCAGAGAACATGGTGTTAAAGAGTGACAATAGTGTTTTGTGGGTTTCAGGGTGTAAGTGTTTTATCATTTTATATAGTATTCTGTCACTTCCTGGAGCAGAATCGTTACAACAATTCAGTGAAGCCTGAAACTCCGCCATGCTAAATGGACGATTGTATACTGCATTGGCTGTGTCTTTCCGACTCAGCGGCTGTCGCTCTGCTTGTCGCTGGTATTTTACAAATGTGTCTGTGTAATGGGATGTACTGGAAATATGCTCGAAATGTGCTCCTAGACAATTAGCCTGGTCCTCAAGAGTGTCTCCTTTTGTGTTTACTAAAGGTAGAGGATGAGTTTCGCGGCCTTTTATTTTGTTTACCCTGTTCCAGGCTTTGCGTTCGTCTGTATAAGAATTGATGTTGCTTATGTATTTTTCCCAACTTTCCCGTTTAGCACGTCGGCGTGTTCTTCTACCTTGTGACTTAATCGCCTTGAAGTTAATTAGGTTTTCTGCGGTTGGGGAGTTACGAAGGAGATTCCAGGCCTTGTTTTGCTTTTTCCGGGCTTCCCTACACTCCTCATTCCACCATGGAATACGTCGTTTCGATGGCGACCCATTTGTTTGGGGTATACATACTGATGCAGCATCAATAATAAACGCTGTAAAATATGCTACTGCATCGTCAATACCAAGTGCACAGACATCGTCCCAGGGCAAATGTGTTGCTTCACGAAACCGCATCCAGTCGGCTGAGTCGACTTTCCATCTAGGAACATGTGTAGAGCACTCAGCTTGTTTTGTAAGGCTTAGTACGATGGGGAAGTGATCACTTCCATAAGGGTTATTAATAGCATCCCACTTCAGATATGGCACAATTGTACTGGACGCTATGCTTATGTCTATGGAAGAAAATGTTTTGTGTGTAGGGCTGTAGAATGTTGGTTCTTTTTTGTTAAGCAAGCAGGCATTTGAAGAGAGTAGAAAGTTTTCTATTAGTCGTCCTCTCGCGTCACAGCGAGAGTCGCCCCACAGTGTACTATGTGCGTTTAGATCACCAACGACTATGTAAGGGTGATGGAGTTCATCAATAAAGCTTTGAAATGTTGTTCTAGACAGTTGATAAGTTGGGGGAATGTATATAGACGCGATGGTGACTAGTTTATTGAATAGCACTGCTTGGACAGCAACTGCTTCAAGAGGGGTTTGGAGTTGCAATTTCCGACATGCAACACCTCTGTCAGCTATTATAGCTACACCACCTGAGGCTGTAACAGCTTCGTCCCGGTCTTTCCGGAAAATAACGTATTGCTGGAGAAAGTTTGTTTGTGTAGGTTTAAGATGTGTCTCCTGAACACACAGCACCTTTGGATTGTATTGGTGTAAAAGTTCTTTAATGTCATCGAGGTTGTGCATTAGGCCTCTCACGTTCCAGTGTAATATTTGTGTATCCATATTGTTTGTGTTTTTGGGCTGTGTGTCAAGAGACGAGTCTAGTTGGCTTATGGAGCCTTTCCAGGCCCCGTAATCCGGAGTTCGTCTTTCTTGGAGCGGTCGCGAGAATCGCGTCGCTCCGGAGGCGCTGGATGCGCCGCCTGGCTTGGGGTTGTGTCCATCGACTCCAGAGAGCCGCTGGACTTCCGCTCAAGCGAGCGGGGTGTTTTTGGGGTGGGCCTTGCCTCGAAAAGCAGGGCCTTGGAGGCCACGAACCCAGAGGTCGATGGGCCCTCCTTCAGAGACGGCGCAGCAGCGCTGGCTGCTGTCGCCTGGGGTGCTTGTGGCACAGCCACGGTCACACTCTTTGTGGACCGGGCCGATGCCGGAGTCTGCTGCAGCGTTGCCCCCTTTCGCGCTGCACCAGCATACCCTGCGGTATGCAGGAAGGAAACGCGTTTCCGCGCTTCTTGAAATGAGATATTCTCTTTCACTTTCAAGGTAATGATATCTTTTTCCTTCTTCCACGTAGGGCATGATCGGGAATATGAGGCATGCTCACCGTCGCAGTTTGCGCAGTGGAGCGTGTCAGTGCAGTTGTCGGAAGCGTGTTCTTGTTTGCCACATTTTGCGCAAGTAAGCCGGCCGCGGCAGCTTTGCGAGCCATGGCCAAATCTCTGACATTTGAAACATCTGCGTGGATTTGGAATGTATGGTCTTACTCGTGTCTTTGTGTAACCAGTTTCGAGAGAGTCGGGCAGTAGACTCGTCGCAAAGGTGAGAATGAGATGTTTTGTACGGATTTCTTTGTTGTCACGTTTGATCATTATTCTTTGCACTTTGATGACATCCTGTTCCTTCCATCCTTCAACTAGTTCTTCTTCGCTCAGATTCATGAGATCATCATCGGATACCACACCTCTGCATGTGTTCATTGAGCGATGTGGGGTTACCGTGATTTCAACATCACCAAAAGCAAGGAGATTTGAAATCTTTTCATGTTGTAGTTTGTCGCGTACTTCAAGCAGTAGGTCGCCGCTAGCCATTTTAGTGATTTTGTATCCGGGACCCAGCACGTCTGTGAGAAATTTGCAACGGTGAAAGGTGAAAGGGTTCTGACTGTCTTTTCGGCGCATTTGCTATGCATAACATGGTAGCGTGGGAAGGATTCCTTGCGTTGGACAAAAAATTGAGTTTCTTCGGTGCGTCCTCTTTTCGAAAGAGGGCGATCAGGTAGTCGGGGAAAGGTACTTAAAGCCATAAATACTTTTTGTTTTCGGCAGCTACGCCAGCCGCCCACCACCGAGCCCAACAAGGGGACGCTACGACACCCGAAGGAGACGCAGACGCCAGCTGTACGTAGCTACTATAACCTAATATAAATATCCTAGGTTGGATAGAATACACCAGGTTAACCCTTGCTGCCTGCGAAGTCGGAAATGAGAGGAAGAGAGGAGAAGACAGGAGAGATGGAAAGAGAGAGAGAAAGACGAAGGATGGAGAGAGAGAGACAGGAAAAGGCAACTACCGATTTCCCCCGGGTGGGTCAGTCCGGGGGTGCCGTCTACGTGAAGCCGAGGCCAAAGGGGTGTGTTGCCTCCGCTGAGGGGCCTTAAAGGTCCAAACACTCAGCGTCGGCTCAACCCCCAGGATCTCCTTTTCCCCGGACACGGCTAAGCTGCGCACGGTCAGACGCGGGAGGGTCCAACCCTCGTGTGCTCGGGTACGTGGTGGCGCAACTCACCAAACGCCTGCTTGCGCAGACGCCCCTGCGGGGCGATAGTGGAACGGAGGAGGAGGGAAGTGGATGGCGCTACTTTTATAAATATAGGGGCTTTAACCCTGCTCAGCTGTTCCCAGCTGATCTGTGCAGCGCGCGCAACGCTGGAAGATTGGGTCGGGCGCGCTTCTTACCTCACCGTGCATTCAAGAACACGTCGCCTAATTGTTGAGGATGCATAAATGGTTCATCTAGGCTTCTTATAAATGCATGCAGTGTAACCGTATGAATACATCGCGCTTCTTTAAGTTCACTGGGGAAGATGGAGGTGCATGCGCCGGGAGAACGGCTCTCCAGCATCAAACGCATATGCATTTTGAGGAATGAAAATAAACATTTATTGTTCGTTTACACTAACAATGGCTGCCATACTTTCAGGCGAAAAGTCTTGCGGACACAGTAGCTCACAAATGTGTCTCATTCAAAATTAAAATCTAACGTGTTTCCTTGGCGGCTTGTGTACATAGGCCGAAGGCTTGTCGTTTTCGTCAGTCAGTTCGTTCGAGTGATTTACAAGGAGTATTCTCAGAAACCTCTCGGCAATAAGATTTGCGGATCGTCTCGCATGGCTGTCGTCAACGCCTTCAGGGCAGCTCAAGATGGGAGCGCGTTCTAAATAGGGCTGAACTGCTCTTTCGAGTACTTCTAGTACATTCCGGCGTGGCAGGTGTTCGGAGGCTTTATCGAAAAAAAAAAACACTATCTTGTCCAAAGGGCTAGAAACTCAGGCTTTGGATAATGTAGTTCGCTCCTGTCTTGGCCTCGTAGTAGCTTATACAGCGGGTGATCTTTGTTATTTGTTGTCAATAACGCAGCACAAGAGTCACATCCAAGATCTGTAATCAGCTTGGCGATGTAGCCACCAAGGTATGGCAGACCGGAGTAGGTGACAGATGGAGATGGAGAAGCCGTGTACTCTAGCAAAGACCTCAGGTGTTCATAAAATGTCTCAGATAGCCTCACGGCCTCGTCCTCAACTTCAACATCTGATATTTTGATTTCTTTTAGCTTTGCGAACTTTAACTTAACAATATGGTCCAGAGCACAGGTGACGGCTCTAGCATCCAACATGTCGTTCCCACTGCACATTGATCTCACCTTACCAAAAATCGCTTCGATATGGGCTCGCTGTTCAATTTTTTGTTAGGACATAACTAACACCTTGCTCCAGAAGGAACTGCGTTGTCTCCACAGTTGACTTTGTTGTGAAAAGCAAGGCTTGGTATGTCTCGTTAGTGAAACCATCATTCACTGATCCTATGGAATTCACTTGTATTTTCTCCACGTAAGAAGTGAAATCATTCTGCAGCCACAGTAGCCGACTGTCATCGCTCCTAGAAATGGGAGCTTTGTGGCCGCTTACATTGCAAGAAGTGTCATGAATGTCAAACCATTTCTTCATGGCCTTCATGAAGCAAATGGTAGAACCTGCGTCCTTAAAATCGCTGGCGCCACCAGTGGAATTTTGTTGAAGGTGCTCTACGGCTGCAGAATTCTGAGGAGAGAAGATTTTAACCGCTCGCAGCACATTCATTTTTTCCAAGTTGAAAGGGTAGACATGTTTCCTCGTCAAATTTCGTGCCAGCTTCACAGTCGAGCGCTTTTGATGCTCGTGTAATTTATGCACGAACACACCACTGATGACACCTGTGCCATCATTAAGTTGACGTTCCAGGAACTGGTTTCGAACATTCTTGAGTACATGGCACGGGTCGAAGCTTAGAAAGATAACGCGGTTTGTGTGGTGTGGGTGACCTACAACCGTCTTCAGGCTTCCGTTTCCCATGAGCTTAAACATTGTTACGTTTGCCGAATAATTGTCAGTGACAATGCGAACTATGACGAAGCCACATGATTCCACAGCAGCGATCACCTCCTTTGTCCATGCAAAGAGGTCTCTATAACTTAGTTGCTTCGTGAAGTAGTAGGAGCACGGAATTTTGTACCGACTCGTCGTACCATGCAGAACAAAGCAGAGGACTCTGTTGGCAAGGACTTCTTTCGGTGGGTTCGCCATGCTGCTGTCTGTCTTGTCCTTAAGACCAAAGACTGCATCAGCCTTCCTATCATAGATGCACTTTGGTTTTATGCTGGCCTCATCTATTATTAATGAGGCCATATGCTGTTTGCTGCTCAGCAGCGATGCCTCGTGAACCAGGCGCTCTTTCATGGCATTGCTCATTCCCGATGTTGTTGGGCTTGGACCCACGTACCTTTGAAGGGTACACTTTGCTGGAAATGTTAGAAGACCCGAAGTGCGAGCATGATCGTAGCCTCTTGGAGAGAGAAAACGCCATATCACGCACTCTCTAACAACCTCATCAGGGTAAGCTGCACGCTTCTTTCCGTAAAATTCTATTTGATGCAGAAGAAACACGGCCTTCTTATCTCCTTTCTGTGCGTCCGCTGCGATTTCCTTTACACATGCGTGGTGCTTGCTTTCGCGATGAAATTCGGTCACCCTTGCCTCTGCCGTAAGCAACTGCTGGAGCTTCTGACATTTTGAACGGTGGTACGATACTTGGGAGCGCAATCTTCCTATCATAGACAGGTATCGACCGGCGCGATGAGCGTCACCGTTCATTGTTTGCGTGCAAACACTTACTGATGTTTAAAAACATCTTGTGAACCCGCAACATCAAGCTCCGATTCCTTTGTCTCCGCTTTTCGCTTCCTTGATGTTGGAGGTGGCGGCGAAGCTCGAGAAGCAGGATCCTTGCGAGGCTTCTTTGCACTGGGTATCAAGTAGGAAGGAAAGTCCTCGAAGACAGAAGGCACATAAAAAAGAAGTTTTCTGATGCGACACGCAGGTACGTAGTCTTCATCGCGGAAGTGTCTGCTGCATACGACGGTTGATGCAGACTTGTCATTGATAACTAGGTTGTCTCTCGAAATATTCTTTTGCCATTTGGAGCACAGTTCAGCATTGCTTGGGAACTGGTGAAAAGAAACACCGGGTGTTTTCCCGGAACAGGACTTGCAATATGGAACAAAGCAATACACCATCACACAGCAGTTAAAAACTGGTGTGCAATGAACGTCGCCAAGTCTTGGCGGTGGCCGCACGTGCTAAAGGTTGTACGACCGTCCTCAGGAGCCCACAAATCACTACATACTGAACAACACTGACAAATAAAATGTGCGGGAAAACGATCATGCGAGCGCGAAGGCAAGCGCATGCACGCGGAGCAGGGGGGGAAGGGTCTGGGTCGCAGCGCCCCTACCGCCGACGGGTGGCGAAACGTGCTGAGAAACTCTCCCATTGGTTCCCCGACGGGTGAGAAGGCCGTAAGAAGCGAGCGCGCGCGCCAGTAGAGCCCGGCCGTGCATGTTACTGACGAAACGGGCGCAGGCGCTAACTACGGGACCGGACGCGGCTGCGTTGCTTGCTTGTGTTCCTTCGTGTCTTGTGTTCTGCGCTGCCGAACTTCTTCGTGCAGCCAAGTCTGGACAGAGCAGTTGCGTTGTTGGGCGCACAAATAGCTCTTCAAACATGGCTAAAGCTGTGGAAGCCATTCAGTGCCATCGTTTCTCGCCATGGCCGCACCAGCTCGAACGGCGGAAAGCCTGCATATGTGCGATCGGCTGACAACTGTAGGTATAGCCGGCCAAAATTTTAGCCAGCTTGTATAAATGCGTTTTTTTTTCTGCTGTCCAGTGCGTTACGATGGAAGGCACTTGCGAAACGGTCGAGGTTAACTAATTCTCACAAAGCTCGTGAAGATAGAATAGTCATTTGTAAGGTTGTTCCTAATTTAGGGTGCTGGCGCACAGAAAGTCGCCGCTTGCGCACGCTAGTTAAAGATTTGGGCGGCTGTACATACATTTCCCTCGCTGCTCTGCTTTTGTCTAGCTGCTCTAACATCAATGTAGGAGTTCAGTCGCAAGAGCGTCGTCGTCTAAGTAACTGTTGCGTCTTCACCTCCACAGGTGTGATGGCTCCGAAGCTTGAGCACCGAAGGCGAACACGCGGATTTGCAGCCGTCGTTTGGTTAGTAATCGTATGTCGGAAGATCCAAGGAGCCCGAGGTGCAACCCTTACATGTTCCCGTCAGCCTACAGAAAGCGGCCGCCACCATCAACCTCGCAAGGTCGCTACCAGAGGTACACACTTGGAGCTGAATTTGCCTAAAGAATGCCTTTAGAATTTGAGAGTTTGTTAGCGCAAGATGCTCTCGATTTGTAAACCGGTCTTACTCTCGCGCCGTTCTCTACGCGAAAGCTTTAATTAGCGCTCTTACGCAGTATACGTTCTTTGAATTTGTTCGTTCGATACCAATTGGGCTTTGACAATAGAAAAGAATCTTTGCAATTCTGCACCAGCAAAATGTGGCGATTTTTAATTTGATTGCTAGGCGAGTGGTCCAACGCGCGTAGTGGGTTGCAGTTTTAAAGAATACGCACCAACTTTTTTTCTTGTTGAAGAAAACACATACAGCTGGAACTGGCCTTCTCCTTGTTAGAGACCCCCTAAATGAAGCGCCTCAGCAGGTACTGTTTACTGTGCGATCAAGCGACGCGAACATGCATAGAAAACGTGTTTTACATCTCCGGTTCCATCTATGCGTGGCTGAACATGCGCCTGAGGATGTCTCGAGTGACGAATGCGCAGCTGAGGATATTCCTAGTGACGAATACAATAACAAAAGGTGTGAGGGAAGTTATTCTGAGTCCCTGCAGTGGTGGCATGTTGGTGTGATTGCGCCAAAGCATTTTGCATTTGTACTGCAAGAGTACTTGATTGTGTTGAGGTTAAAATAGAATAAACGAACAGTCGATTATTTTGAAGCTTATAATTGGTTTATATCTGGCCGTTTGGTGCATAATTGGCCATGCGCACTAGCGCATCATCAGGTGATGGTGTGCGTGCCAGGAATGCTGAGAAACAGGCATCCAAGAACATAGCAAAATCATTTCGCACTGAAACAGTCAAATTTGCGTTATGAGCCCTCGTGCATTGTTTGTGAAAAAAAAATACCATAATGTTTGCTTATTTTGCTTTAACAGGTCGGCACAATGGCATCCTTTGATTGCAGTGAAGATCTGAGTTATCCTTGGATTTTACTGTCTACTGCCGATGGTAGAATAGCCCCTTCAGACGCGAGGTAAATCTTGTAATAAAAAAATTATCTTAGCATCATTTTCGGCTCTCCATGCTTCAATGAAAAAGCCATTAAAAGATTGAAACATAACCATTATTTTTTGATTGTTTTCCGTGGTGTCCAGAATTATTTGTGAACAGGACGCCTCAACGCGCAAAAAATGTTCCACTGTTCCCTTGGCTAGGTAAGTGGGGCAAAACATTTTTCCTGTGATTCTTCCTTGAATTTGTAAACATTTGCAATCTAGTTTGTGTGGTAAACATGAAAGCAATGATTATGAGCCAACAGACACAAGAACACGTGACATTTTTGGTAGAAATTTCGGCTCTTCGTTGCGCATCCCTCACGGCGGCAACGCTGTGTATTTGCGTGCGCACGTGCCAGCGATCGTACCTGTCATACCTAATGGCAGCGGTTGGAAGTTACTGCGGTGTGGCCTTCTTGACAACGGGCTTGACGCTGTCATTGTTTGGCCTACCGCGCTTTTTGCAGCATTTCTGTTGCAAGTGATCACGCTGCTCGCAATGTTTGCTTGGAACGCCATCATGTATACGGTGTTTCTCTGTAGGAGCTTCTCAGCGCTTGCGTTCCTGAGGCACTCTAACCAGCTGTTGCTCAGCGCAAAACACAAAAAATGAGAAATCACCCTCACGGGCCACCGTATGCGCCAAGTCTTACTCCGCGCATTCATCATCCGAGAGACCTGGGGAGGTATTCTGTAAGAGTCCACCTAGTGGACTTGTCCATTTCGTCTGCTGTTGAACTTCTGATTGGCTAGGCTGAGCTCGGCGTCTGCAGGGGGCAGGCACCACAGTTAATCAGCACTTCAGCAGTAGACAAAATGGACAAGTCCGCTAGATGAACTCTGACAGAATACCTGCCTTGTATCGCATGCGTCGCCATTTTGAATTTTCGGTGAAAGTTCGTCAACATTCTGTTCCTAGACCTTTCAACTTTAAACCGCTTGCTTAGAAATTCCTGAAAAAAATCAGAGGTTTTGATTAATTTAGCCAAGGGGCGTTTTTTGTTATACAAGGCAGCTGGCTCGGAAACGCGGCTTTGAGGCGCCCTGTCCATAAACGTGGACACTAACTTTCGGTAGTTGCGTGCGGCACTCTTACACTTGGTACTCCAAGAAAAGATAATATCTGACAATCACGAAACATTGCTTTTTACAAATAAATGGTTTTTATGCGTTTTTAATAAAGTTAATATTACGAAAACGAATAAAAACGAAGAGCTACTTACGGCTCGCGCCATAGAGGCTTGAAATGGCCATTTTCCCGCACTTTCTGATAATTACTTCGTATGCCTTCAGGCCGATGGCGCCACTTGTAAAATAGAGAAAGGAAAAGCGCGTTCGCCCGCGCTTTTCAAATCACATTTTTTTAATCTGAGTTTGAATCTACGCGAATGCAAATTTAGTGTCCACGTTTGTGGACACGGCGCGTGAAGGGGATAGCTTCAACCTAAAATTCCAGCAAGTATGTGTCCCCCTTCGACTCAGTGTGAAGCTGCGTTAGCACGCAGCACACCTTTATGCCGAGACCACCGTTCAGTTTACTTCGCTGGAGTGCAAACAGTGCTGAGCAATGAAGACACCATGCAGTCTATGCTCACTGTCCTTCACAGTATTGTCAATGCTACTTATTATTTTACGCAACAAAAGAAGCGTTCGGGATGTGAGCAAAGCTGATCGAATAACTCTCTTTCTCATGAAGCTGAAGAGCGGAATTACACAACATTGGGCGCTTTGTTTGGTGTGCACCGTAGAACAGCTGAGCTGCTAGGCGCTTTCTTAGCATTCTGAATGAATTGTATGCAAGAATTCGCACTCGGATGTTTTTGCTTCAGAGAAGCGACGTGCGCTCTACAATGCCAAAATTGCTTCGAGCTGCATTATCCAAAGTGTAGAGTTGCGATTGATTGCACAGAGATTAAACTACAACGGCCTGCGTTAGTAGAACATAGAACCTGATGTTTTCATCCTACAAAGGGACGTCCACAGCAAAATTCCTTATTGTAATTGCTACAAATGGTGCAGTAATGTTTTTTTCTCAAAGGCACGTGTAGGAAGGGCCACAGATGTCTTCATAATAGCCTATTCAGGTATATTTTCCTTGCTAGAGCCAGGTGATGTTGCTCTTGCAGATATAGAGGTTTTCCTGGTGTGCGTGTTGACACGGCAGATGAAAATGCTGTGCTAGTAATACCACCGTTTTCAACAGGAGCAAACTTTACGCCAGAAGAAATGGCTAAAATATAATATAGCAAGTGTTCGTATGCATTATAACGGATGCTTCAGTGGTTAAAAATTACCCGTCGGGGTGGCTCAGTCAGCTAACGCGTTGCGCTGCTGAGCACGAGATCGCGGGATCGAATCCAGGCCGCGGCGGCCGCGTTTCGATGGCGGCGAAGTGCAAAAACGCCCGTGTGCTTGCGTTGTAGTGCACGTTAAAGAACCCCAGGTGGTCAAAATTAATACAGAGCCCTCCACTACAGCGTGCCTCATAATCAGAACTGGTTATGGCACGTAAAACCCCAGAAAGAAGAAGGTTAAAAATTTTCAACATTCTTAAAATCCCAGTTCCACTTCAGATGACCACATTGACCAAATTATGCATGTTATATGAAATCTAGCAATCTTGCGAAATAATATTTTCAAATGTGCTTGATTATTTGTTTATTGTGATTTTTGGTCTGTGTTCAGTGCCACTGGCCCTACTGCACTTTCAACACAAATAGAAAGTGATGCATACTTTATACCTTCCATCTTTATTGCAGCTTGCCTTTATTACCTCTCACCAGAGACATATATTGCTTTTATGATTCATGATTAGTGATGGTGCCATTTTTTATGCATGTTATTTGTATTCTTGCACAACTGCGAAGTAGTATTTTAAAACATGTTTGAATTTTTATTCTGTGCATGTGATCGGTTTGTTTGGTTTTCAGAGCGACCGTGTGTAACATTTTTTTAACATAGACATAAGAACTGATGCAAATTGTATTGTATAAATTAGAGTCTTTATTGCACCTTGCCTCGATTACACACATGCCATAAAAATCACACATATCGCTTTTAGGATTTACGACTAGTGATTACAACAGGAAAGCCTTCTGGGGTAACACAGCTGCTTTCCTTTCAACGTACAGTTGACTAAAAGAGCAAAGTTCAAATAATGAAACACAACCACGTCAAATGTCATTGCTGACTATGTGCTTACTTTCGGAACATGTGATTTAAATGAAGCTCTTCCAACTTGGCGATAGCTTGGCTCAATAACTGATCACAGCGGTTCACAACGATATCAAATTCCTCCTTGGGAGGGTACGCTAAGAATTTGCACACTTTGAGACCGAGTGTATAAAGAGTCACCTTCACTTGCGTGTAGTACTCATGAGATGCCTTAAGGTGACATTCACCTACCTTGCCTTGTGCCATGCTGTTGTGCGTTGTGTCTTACCTGTCACCACACAAGTCCCCTGTAGGTAGTAATAGGCATCCACCTCACCACTAAGTTTCGCACTGCGCTCTGTGGAATTTCCAAACATTATGTTTTCTTTTGCCACTCTTAATGGACATCTAGAGGTACTTGCAACATGGAAAAAAGTGCTGGATCCCCCGTGATCGAATGTAGATGTATGCATGAAATGGCTACCGGCAAAGCAGATTGGTGCCGCGACGAAGGCCTGAAAGCTTACTGAGTCGAAATGAACCTGTTTTGAACTGAAACTTGTTGCAAGTCTCGTCTCGGCCAAACAACCATCCACGAAGCGCCGGACGCTGCCGGCCTGGTCACGCAGCATGGTGCCATTTATCGAAGGAGGCAGTGCAAAACCCGCGCCGCGAAACTTACGGACCGCTGGCGTTGAAAAGAGTGCAGGCAGCTCTGTCTCAACTCCAAAAGATGACAATCAAGTCTACGGTGCACTGTATCTCTCTTGTGAAATCGCTATTGGAAATGACAAATTAAACTTCAGCGTATTAGAAGATACAGCTTGAGCCATACTATGAACAAACATTAGGAAGAAATCGAAAGCAATATTTTTGTAACTTGTTTGGGCAGTAACCAGCGTATTTAATGTGGTCCTGTAGAAGAATTTGGCGGCCAGAAACCGCATTTTCTTAAGTTTTGACTAGTTGACCGGATGTTCTGGCCTCATTCTCGCTTTCAGTGTCCCGATAATGGCTCTTGAAGTTCGCCGACAACGGGAGCTAGAAGCATTTCATGCTTAAAAATGGTTAATGCCTATTTCATAGGGAACAGTAGAACACGAAAGAGAAACATGCATTCAGAGAAGCAGTTGCATGTTTATTGTACGTGAAGAATTAAGTTGTAAGTAGCCATCAGCGGCACCCTACCTCTGCACAGCGATTCTCGACAATTACCACCCAAGCGAAAGTTGTCGAAAAAATCACTACCGGGAAACATTCTCCGGAGACACTGCATTACACGCGCCGGAGCACTGCGCAAATCCACCGTAAATCATAGGCGTTCGCAAACCGTACAAGCGATACCGAACTGGTTGTTGGTACATCGCTTCGTGAACACACGGTCCACTGCAACGAAATGAGAACAATTTGCAGGTCGGCGACCGTGTTGTAGGTTTGCTCGGCGCGCGGCGTCCTGCTGCCTAGTTTCTTCAGGGAAGGTACGAGCATTTTGGTCCGGCTCTGTAGTGTCTTGGGCAGCCAGTTGAGTTGCGACGCGCTCACCTTCAGGAATGCGAGTGCCAGAGTTCGCAGCGTGCGCCGCGAACGCGCGAAGGCGTTCTGCTTCACGCTTGCGTCTCTCTCGCCAGACCAAAGGAAAATTCGCCTGTCCACGTTGTTGCCTTTTTGCACCGCTTAGCGCAGCCGTTTTGTTAGTTGGCCTCGTCACAAGCGAAGAAGTAGGTGGCGTTTAAGTACTGCTGATGCATGTTGAAGCTGAACTCCGTAGGTGACAAGGCGTCACAGGCTAATCGGACGCGAAATTCAAATCATGGGCTGAAACTGCGTCATCACCTCAGCAGAAGGCCTACAATGCCAAAACACACTACGTTGGAGCAACGCTGGTTGGAGTCTCCGCTGCGCTGAAACTACCGAATAGCTTTCTGTCGGCTGTCGTTAGTGTCTTGATGCAGTACTTCACTTCACCGCTCCTAGACGGTGGCGCCATTCCTGTCAAGACAGAGCATTTTTTACGCCTCACCCCTGTTACAAGACGTTGATCGCGGACCCCGGCTTAAACACTTTCTTGCTAAAACACAATCGGCTCTATTAATCACTGTCTAGGGAGTAACACACGTAGAACTTACTGGCTCGAGATCGCCTTGCTCCTCATGTTTTTTTTTTGCTTTTAATAGTTGCACCATTGAACAGCTGGTGTCACATTTTTCCAGCACCTACATGGAGGATAGAGTGTCTGGCATATCGGCTTCTTGAGAAAAGTAAGAAAATAGTTATAAAGAAACGCGTGTAAACCAACGTTTTAGACATCGCAGCGGGCCCTGGTTAAACAATGAGTGTTGTATAGCTGCTGATATGTTGACGCGACGAACCGTGTTTTCGGAGGTTGAGCCTGTCTCCTTTGGGGTACACTTTTTTTCTCTGGCGCTCCCCAGCTCCGGTTGTTGCTGGTACACGACTCCGTGTGCTCAGCATCCACGGCGAATGCCAACGCAGAGGCATGTTTACAATCACCACCGACGCCGGCCTTATACGTGTGGCGGTCGCGGACGACGGCGTTCGTCGCGTCAATCTGTGTGAAATGCACAAGAACTGAAGATTACAATAGTTGATAAAATATTAGAATCAGCGAAGCATCGAAAGGAAAAGAGAAATGGACACGGAACGGGCAAGAAATGCAATCGAGGAACGACAACATGTGCAATTGGTGAAGCAGTGCAAAAAAAAAAAAGTCTTTCAGCATCTGCAATTCATTATATCCATCAATAACCGGGCAGAAGTTAAGACCGGGAGCAATTGCAGCCAATTTGGGGATAGAGGTATTAGCATTTGCAATTTTAACTACGTTAGTCCTCTCAAACCGTTTTCTATTCGAAGGAGCTGCAGTGTGAACAGAAGCACTGACCTTACATTGTGAGTGCGACGCAAGAACGGTTTTATCATGGAGCACCTTTATAGACTTTCAAGGGTCGACTTACGTTTTCTTTCACTGCTCGTATTGGTTAAGTGAGGCGAATTCTAAAGGACGTACTTCCTTTGAAATTTTCAATAAGTTGTGAAGTGTAAAACAAAATTAAGGTGAGGATTTAAACTTTACACAGTGGGTAAACATTCAATCTTTTGAACATTGTCTCGGCAATGGATGTAGTTGCAGGAGAAACTACATATACATAAATCTACACGACATTTATGAACGAAAATATTAAACTTCACACTTTTGTCCATCTAAGTATCGCAAGCTATTCGGCGCCATCATAAACATTCTAAATGGTGTGATTATTGTAAAACCCGCCGTTGTTGCTTAGTGGTTATGGTGTTGGGTTGCTAAGCACGAGGTGGCCGGATCAAATCCCGGCCACGGCGGCCGCATCTCGATGGAGGCGACATGCGAAAACACCTGTGTACTTAGATTTAGGTGCACGTTAACAAACCCCAGGTGGTCCAAATTTTCCGGAGTCCCCCACTGCGGCGCCCCTCATCATCAAATCGTAGTTTTGCCGCGTCAAACCACATAATTTAATTTTAATTATTTTTGTAAATGCTTGTATACGGTCACTCATTAGAGAAAGGAGGTGCTCGGTAAAGCCTCTTGTAAATCACTTATCGCATGTCAGGTGACGATGAGTAAACTCTGTCGTAGTAAGAAAGACGGAGGCGAGAATATGTAAGACAGCACAAAGCACTTGTTCATTAAAGTGCCTGAAGTAGTCAGCGCTAGGGTCTTCATGCAGGGACGCATGTACCGCCAACATAGTATCACTTAGCCATTGCCGTCATTTCAAAGAACCTGCCAAGATGATAGCTATGTTAACTATGCAATTAGTAGCTTGAAAGCTTACTCGTACTTCCGGGTACAAAATGGGCAGCCAATATTTCCTATCACAGCCATTACATAAGGTCGCTAGGTTGGGAAATCGTTGTTCTTACCTCGGCATCAATTTTCTCTTATTTTACTGAAAGGCAGGCTTGCTAACACAAGTATATACGAACGAAAATGATAACAGAAACGCCGTTCGTTCCCACTCAGTTGTGTCCGTGTTAGCACGCCTACCTTTCAGTAACATGAGCCCCTTTGCTCGAGTTACTACTCATTTTCACAACATTCTATCGTCGCAATTTCTCTCATACCTGCCACGTATTTCAGCTCAGAGGAGGATGCCTAGACTTGCGGGTGAATTATACGCACAAAAATAAAAATAAAAAAGAATCCCGCGCTTTGCAAGCACGATATCATTTGAAAGGATAGCGTAGTACGGCACTGCTTCGAGCAAAGTGAACTCAAACATCACGTTTCAAACAACTCACATACGGACGCTCATCCGAAACACCCGGATAATTTAGGTCATTGCGCTAATCACCGCCTCCCCTTTCTCGTCTTCGTCTGTTCTGCGGTGTGCTTTCCGCAAGAACTTGAGAATATTGCCGCAGAGTATCTCTCCACGCGAAGTATCCTTCCAGGCGTCTCATCGCACCGCCGTTAGAAGAGCGCCAGAAACGCCTCGCGCATGGCGAGACAGCGCGTGTCTCTCGTGCACGCACACCCGGCTGCGCGTGTGCTCAATCTTCGGACATGGCTGACTGTGGAACGGGATCCTGTTAACTCTGTTTGCCAATTGTGCGAATGCGTTTTAGTGTTAAGTTTCCGGGCACAAGTTCGCCCACAATAAACCAGTTTCTTTAGTGTGCTTCATTAAAGAGTGCTACAATATAACGGGACACTAAAGACAAAAGTAATTTGAGCTATGACAGTAAATTACCCTACTGCAATACCAAAAAAGAAGCTACTTTTACCGCAAGGGAAGGTTTACTAAGCGTAGTAAGTTTTGTCAAGTTAGTAAGTTTAGTTAAACTTCGTAAGTTTAGTTAGCTTTGTAGGTTTAGTAAGACGGACCTTAAAGTACACATACCAGCTGGCCGTGTCGTCATATAGTTTGGCAGCATCCGCTCAGACTTTGTTCGCTTTCTTTTAAAATATGGACTACATGGGGTTCTGAAAGAGTCAAAGGCTAAACTTAGGAAGGTTGAAGAATTTCTGCGGCGCCACAAGGGCCCACATACAAAAGAATACTATGAAAGACGTGACAGTGACCCCACATTGACGCGTGGCATGTGCCGCCACTGTGGTTTTGGTATTAAGTTGAAAAATTCGAACTTGGGCCTTCCGCTTATCTTCTAAAGGCAACCTATTACAATGCAATTTACAAATATAAAACTTAGAAAGAATAATTTATTGCTCCCAACTAAATTAGCGTTTTTCTTTACTGTCCCTTTATGCACTAGGGGCCTATCGGTGATTGATAGTTGTTCGGCGATCGTCCTGCTCAATCGCTTACAGGAATCTCATTGATGTAGCTCTTGGTTGCTTTTCAGCGTTGGCAATTGAAGTTCGCGGAAAAGTGCAGCAGATACTCGATAGCAAAAAAAAAAAAAAACACACACACAATAAATAGTGCCCGACTGGTGTCCTTCTCGAATATTAACACATGGGCAGCGAACACCTACTGATAGAAAAAAATTATCAGTCCAGCCGCATATAACGCATATTATTCCTGTCTGTTTTATTCTAGCATGTTGTCATGTGCCACACGACGGTATTTAAAAAGTGTGCAGACCGTTGTCACGTAAAAACCATGAGGCCGAATTTTGTGCCATAGTGCTTGCCACGACTCAACCTTGGGAGTTTTTTTTTTAATGGAAAAAACTGCAAAGAAACACCAATATTGATAGAAAGCACTGCACCGATGCATATGTTGAAGCGGCCACAGGTAGATCTGTAGCGTTGCATTAAACGTTTCAAAGGCACGAGTCTGTAGAGTGCAGGTTTAAAGCCTAGACGCCCAGTTTTTGAAAGACAATTCGAACTCTAGCAACAATTTCGACATAATAAAGAAATGCAATCACACGTGCACACACACAGCAAAAAAAAAAAAAAAAAAGCGGACAAGGGGCAGACGAGGGACAAATATGCACCAACTTGACCTACAGTAAGTCCTTTAAACAATAACTTGCACTCATTAATACACGGGACACGTCCGCGCAAGCAACGGCTCAGCATGTTTAGGCTTAAATATTCAGACTAAGATTACTAGAATTCAAGCCAGGGCCGGTATTTTGTGGCGATGCGTCATGCTTTATTCTATACTAGTCTTATAATCCACCGTTCTTGGCCGGCTGATCCCGTCGATAACGTGAGCGGACCGTCGCTCTGACCACTGACCAAGCGCGAAAAGCGCGAAAAGGCATTAGCATCGGAAAGACATCGCTACAAAATACCGGCCCAGGTTCTCACCGGCCCATGTGGCTCAGTAGCTATGTCTTTATGCTGCTGAGCACGGGGCCAGGGGTTCGATTCCCAGCAGCAGCGACTGCATCTGTATCGCGCTGAAAGAAAAAAATGCCCACGTACTTAGAGTTAGGTGCATGTTAAAAACACATACACACACACACACAGGTAGTCTTAATTGTTCCTGAGCCCTCCTCAACTAGGTGCCCCATAACTAAATGGGAAGTGTCGGGACGGTATAAGTTTCAATGAAAGCTGGGCTCTTTATTGTGAACATGAAAAAATGCCAGCTGATCAGCTTTTAGTACAAAGATCCATGTGAGAATGCCATAGTTGCGAGTCAACAAACTATTAAGCAACGTTACTGAAATGTGTACTTGTACAGCAGATTTAGCAGATTAAAAACAGTTTGCGGTTTAGCATCATCGAACGGCACAGCGCATTATGAGGGACGTGGTAGTGCTACAGCTCAGGATTCATGCCGCCCATCTGGTGCTGTTTAACGTCTACCTAAAGCTAAGTACAGGACGATTTTGCATTACACCACTGTGAGAACGCGACCGAAAATCAAACCGCCGCGAAGGCTACTCGGCGGTTCTAGAGGCAACAAATGGCTAGGTGCGGTGCAAGCGCCATCTATTTATAGTGAGCGAAAAAAGTGATGAAAACGGTTATCGTCCGTTGCTTATTTGCCGAAATGGTGGTGGCACCAGTCATAGTTCGAATGAAAACAAAGTGCTATCTGCACATGCTGGGGCTTGTCCTTTGCGCGTGGACCCATCAATTGAGCCGCACCTACATTTTTTATGTCATCAGACGAGTAAACTGTGCTCCTATGTGCGGACTGCAAAAAGGGCTTGTGTTGCCATTACCTATGCAAACTGCCTCGCGGCTGCCACCTTTGCAATTATGAACAGCTCTACCGTTTTGCAGAGCGAGCGCGACAACTCGAGTGGAGCAGATGTGAAATGCAGGGCAGACAACTCTACTGAACTGAGCGGCAGCAGAGTCAGGTGTGAAAGAAGACGACGACGAACGCGTGAGCAGTGACGCGAGCGTGTCCGTGCGGTTGCGCCAAGGGGCGCCAACGAGCAAGCTGCGGAAGAAGACGACGACGCTCGAGCCATTGCTGCTGATGATGGTTTTTTCGCGTGGACGCCATGGCCTAGCCATAGACAGCTTCGACGTAATAAAACTACCATATTTAGTGCACATTCGTTTCTTCACAAACGGCTCCCGTCCTTTTTTTCTTAACAGCTTGCACCTAAGGGGGGACGTTGATCCATTTAAGGGGATCAGATAATGCTGTTTTCGGAACAGTTAGTGAGATATGAAGGCAGCTTATCGAATTAGAGGTCTAGAATCTTATTAGCTGTTGCCTACGAATAAGCGACCTCGTTTTTGACGTTCTAGAAAAAAATACGAAGCGTTAATTGGCATTCATTTATTGGATGTACAAAACAGATATAGGTTTAAGCAGTGAAACAAAAATATTTAAGCCAGTACAAGAAAAGCCACAGTTTCGCCCGAAAGGTGAGGAATCAATTGCGATAGCAAATTAGTACAGAGCTATACGGAGTAGGAATAGTAGTTTTATCGGCTTCATAAACTTGGACACATTCGCTTACTAAGTGAATTAACAAACATAGCGTCAGCGCGCACAAGCAAACATGAATCGATCACAATCGATGACCGTAGACAGTCACTGCCAAAACGCTGGCGTGAGCAGGCGCGGCGGCAGCAGCGAGCGAAGGTTCGTGCGGTCTATCGCTTCGACGGAAACTGAGCGGCGAAAGCACAGCGTAAGAGCCGCGTGGAGATTGCTTTCCAGATACGGTGCGTGCAACAGCCCGCAGCCGCGCAAAGCACAAGTGCGCAGTTGCCGGCAGAGTAGAAGCCGTACCAGCTCCCTCCCGCGCTGCCTTTGCGCTTTCCTCCTTTCGCGTGGGAGATTGAGTCGCCAGTTGCCCTTCCGTCTGGTTGCAACATACGCATTTGGTGCCGCACTAAACGTCGCCTCCCCTCCCTTCCTCACATCCGCCATGGCCCTTCGCACGACGGCAGACGTTGTGTTTGCTCTCCGCCATGCGTTCGCTCTCCGTGAAAGTGCGCGTTCCTCGCGTACTTTCACTCGCACATACAACACACGGCGCGCGGCACGATGTCATCTCCCTTGGACTTCATACGGAACCTCACGGCGACCACAACGGCGACGCCGACAGAAGAAATCCGCTTGGAGTGTCCATATAATTGCTATCGCAATAAAAAATTGAAACGCTGGCGACGCGCTTTTTGCTGTTGATTTCCACACGACACAGCAGGCAGCTCGAAAGAAGAGATATAGTAACGCCCATACGGCCGAGTGGGCCAGTTTCCACTCGCAGCTTGCTGCTTCAAAACGGTTGAAAGTCAAACAATTTCGCTAAAGTGTTTATGCTGATTTCCCACTCGTTGCATCTTTCGAAAAAAGCGAGATAAAGTTGGCGGTTCAAAGCGGTGGAAAATAGCCGCAGATGACAAGAGAGCCTTGAATAAATAAGGAGGCAATGTATTCCTGACACTAGAGAAAGAAAGACAAGAATAAGTTTTTCGGAGGTGATAGGTTAGTACGATAGGTTAGTACAAATGCCTGTAAGCTCAACCTATGAATATATCGGAAGTCAAACAAAAGGCTCACAGAAACATACGCCGTGATTGAACTCAAATAGCGTAACTGTGATATCTGAAAGGAACGTGGGTTCTTTTTCAGCTCACGTGGTTCACAGCCCAGGTCCCCCGACTGCTGGAAGCTGAGTGTCCGGGTCGCGCATTTACATTCGCGCGCCCGTACAACCGGTTGACTGCAGCGCACCCGCGCGGCACCAACGGAAACCACGCATCTAGGTGCTTTTAGGTCGTAGGGGTCGCGCGTACCTATCTCCGTCGAGCTATGGTGGCATAGTCGAGCCCCTTAGTCCCCGCTCGCCGCCATAGCCGCGGGGACGCCTTCGCTCGGCCAGGCTCGACAACTTGCCGCGAGCAGGTGGAGCGCACACTGCGGGAATCGATGTCTATCCTGCATTGTTTGCGATAAAACGAAGCGATAGAAGGTGGAACAACGCGTTTGCGCGAATGGAGCTGTGCGTGCGCAAACAGCGCGACGACGACCACGTTGAGAAGACGATCGTTTTCTAGTGCGGCCGTGGCGAGCCGACTGTTGGGTTCTAGCGCAGGTATTGAACGCGCATTAACTAGAGAAACACGGGATTTTGACGCGATTAGCGACAGTGTATACAACCGTACAGACTTACGTTTGTGTCATATGGTCAATGTTAAAACGACGATGGCATTTGTGCGCCGGTAGAGCATCAAGCTCGGAGTCATACCTGAAAGAACTTTAACTGTTATTCTCTGATTATGCCACAGTGCTAGAGCCTAATTTCTTGCCATTAGTAAACAGGCAAGAAGACAATACATTGCTGCTCTACTCCTGTCGCGACTGTTCAGTCAATTAGTTTTAGTAGTGCCGAGTTACGGTACGGTAAGTGCGGTGAACGTACCGCGATGACCGAATACGTTTGGGCTGCGTGTGTGCTCGATGCGTACGGTAACTTGATTATGATGATAACGGCTAACATTCAGGCCTTGCAGAATGCAAGAACTATGTGATGAGTGCGAAATATTAATTTTGGCAGATACTAGAAAGCTTTAGCTTGTCTATACACATATTATTCTTTGCGGAATTGCCTATTACGGCAAATGTGGACGCCAGTCACAAAGCTGGTGGCGACATCTTGTGACGCTTTGTCTAACAACACGTGAAACCTTTTTTTTTTTTGATACGTAGGTGTGTTTGTCGAAGCAATATTAAAAATAGGAGTGTTTGTTGTAAATTGCACCGCTGCCGACACTTTACACCAGCAGATAAGTAGAATATAGTTAGTTACAGCAATAAAAACTCAGCGCCCCCTCTAAGTAAAGTCTACGTCACTAGATGGCGCCACCAACCTGAAGTGTTTTTTTTTTTCTGCCACGCTTTATATTCAGTTTTTTTTGTTGATTTTCGGTTACTTGAATTTTTTTTCTCATTCAGCCTGAGAATATCACTCGCCTGTACGAACAAGTTCAGTTCAGCTCAAGGTTATGCTTCCGGTTAGAGGGACTGTCATGCTTGCTGCCCCTTCGCCACGTCGCAGAAGGTGAATTAAATTTAACTCGTCCGTTGGTCCTACCATGGTGAAAAACGCACGCGAGACGCGGACATGCTCGGCGTGGGCTCTGTGGCCGACGCCACTTGCTCGCTATGTGTAGGCTTGGTCCGGTTCGGCTCGCAAAACATGGTGCGCACGTTACCGTATGCGGTAACGTATGATAAAACTAAAAGGGGAAAGAAATTGAGATCCAAGCTAAGTGACAAATTGTGTCCAGTCAGTTTTATACACCGCTAACACAATGCATCATTTTGACGGACCACGGCGACGCGCCCGCCTGGCCATTAACGCGGCGCGCTCCGGGAAGCCATGCAAAATCTGGGGAGGCGGCGGCACTAGGGCGCAGGGACTCACAGAGCTAGGGGCGTTCGCGAAGACGCGTCCCCTGCAAGTACCTAGATCTGTAGTTCCCTTTAGCACCGCGCGGGCGCGCTGCAATCGACCGGCTGTACGGGCGTGCGAATGTAAATGCACGTCCGGGTCTGCTTGTGCTGATTTTCAGCGTCTCTGAAATTGTTCAACGAGACAATAAACAAGGAAAATTCAAAAAAATGTTTCGGGAAATATACCCCTAATGTGCCTAATGTCACATTTTTAAAGGTTGTTTAACAATGTCAAGAATATGATAAACACGTATGGTTTTTTGTGTCCCTTTTCTCCCTCCACTAGCAAGTAAGATATGTTGGGGTCAAAGTATGAGGTCATTGATCGTAATATGTTATCCACGAAGGGTTTCAACACATCTCATTCAAAACTGCACCAAGAGAATGAGTGGTATACTTCTTTTGGAAACATTTTTGTGTCAGAATTGTCCGTGGTAATGCAAGCACTAAGACATCCTGGTTGCATCTATATATATATATATATATATATATATATATATATATATATATATATAGAAACTTTATTTGGCTGGTGAATATTTTAAGGAGCGGTGGTCGGAGCCCTAGTTGCATAGGAGCAGGGGGTGAGTCAAATACCTGGTGACTAAGGGCCGAGATGACTTGCCGCGGCGCTATTTGTAACTCTAGTTATTGGAAATAGAGGAGTAATTATGGTAGCGCTTGACTATGTGTAGATGGATGAGAAAGCCATAGGATAGTGTAGTAAGCATGGAAGGCGTTGAGATGCCGCCCACAGGTCTGGGATGCTGGTAGTACTACATGACCCATGTCCTATATGGTGATCGATGACATCGTTGGACAACTTTATGGTGTATGTCCGTTGAATGATCGCTCTGCCAGCTCGTAAGACTGAGGGAGGCAGTAGAGGAGGAAATGTGCGCAATTCCCGGATCCGGACACGTTTGCAGTGCCCCGCTATAATGGCTTTCGGATGGTAAGCTTGTTGCCATCTGCCAGCTTCTCTCGATGTTCAGCTTTCGCGAGCTCGGGCATGATGAACTTGTTGATTGCCCTGTGTCTCTTGATGACCGGATACGCACTGCTGGAGGACCCGGAGTTGCGGCTAGAGAACGTATAGGGGTGGACAGTGGTTCGAATGTTGCTTGGGACCATTTTAAGCGCGAAGCCATGCAATGAACCTTGGCTATAGGATATAAGGGTTGTGACGTCTGTCAGGCGTTCGTCATAACAAATGGCGTCTGCTATAGCCTGGGCTTCTCAAACCACTTCGAAGTAGATGAACAGGGTCCGACTACTACAGTGGTATACTTTGGTGTGGTGTGTGGGATGCGTCCACGTAGCTAGTGAACCAATGAACGCATCGCTGAACAGAGTCTTTGTCTATAGTGTGCTTTCCAAGCATCGTGTGTAAATATAGGCGAAATTCACGTTGTTACGAAAAATGTATTTTTACAAGTTGTAGATAATTGTTATGTTAACGTGTAGCCGCCGTCCGAACTCCTCGATCATCTACTAAGATGTGTCAAGTCCTCTGCGAATGTATGTTAGTGTGCATGTGGCTTCTGCACCGCCACGTGCACTTTGCAAAACTCCAACTGTATACTTAGGTGATACATAAATAAGCAATCAGAACTGACGAGCCGATGCTGCCAGCGTTTCAGTACCATGTTCTTGTCTAGATACTACAGATTTGTAAATCTTGTTGCCGTAGAAGTATACCTTATTCTTGCCTTATTAGCGTTCTCCTTATTCGGAGTATTTCAATGGAATGCGATGCTGACGTTATGTATGTCACAATAAATGAGGGCAGTCTCGTTCTGATACGCTTCTTCGATCGCTTACTCATGAGCTTTATTAGTATTTATCTCCGCTATTTTGAGGTGGTCCCAGCAGGTCTACAGGTATGCGACTGGATCTGGGATGCAGCGGTGCTTTACCTTGTCCACTGTGCCCAGAGGGTGCTTCTTGGTACCCGAATATAACAGCTGGAAGCCTCTTCAGTTTGATTTTGTGGAGGCGGCCCGATGTGGAAACCGTCGCGACCACCGTTTATTACAGCCGGTCCGCAATGCTACCTATAAGAGTCCTTGGAGCGTAAATGTTTACCGCTCCGGTCAGGTGAGTTGCGTGCTCTCGCGTGAGCTAGCAATGTCGGCCAGGGTAACGCAGATTCGGTCTTCTTCAGCAGCGTTGCAGCCGCTTGTTGGTCGGTTCTTATTACAGCATGTACTGAAGCCACAGAAAGGAAACGGAAATGAATGTGGCAAAAAATACTGCGTTGACGCCAGTGGGAGCCAAACGAGCAGCCTCCACGTGACACAAGCAACGGCGAGGGATGTCTTTCCGCACACATCCTTTGGTATTTAAAAGTGTTAGTAAAAGTAGGGAATATATAACGACAGAACCCTAAGCAAGTGTGTAGAGGTTCATGCATATTAGCGCTAAAAGCAACAGATGATAGTGCTTCGTGCTCTAGTTTGTTTTGGGTTGACGGAGCAAATTACAGGTGACGAATTACGGGGAACATGAATTCTTTAACATAGTACATGTATGCTGGTTCTGCGTGAACAACCATGCATTTAAAAATATGCTGCTCACATGTTAATGCAATATTTTTTTAGTGCAGAAAGCGTGTTCCTGTCTGGTTGGTGAAAAATTAGTTCCTTAGAAGCTGCAGCTATGAAAATATGTAGCGGATGTATTGAATGTACAACTCGAACACCTATTTCACCTGCAAAGACAATAGTTGTTGGTTTCTGGTTTACTCAGATAACTCGTCAGCCAAATTACGGAAAATAAAACTTCCTCCAGGACCACTACGGTTTTAAATGTTTAAATTGCTGGTGTTCACGGGAAGGTATAGGGGAGAAACGACGGCTAAACTGACTTAATACGGGAAAGCTTTTGCGACAAGGAAATTGCACTGACAGATTCAGTTTCTTCTTGAATGAATGACTGGCGGGACGTGACCCTTCTTAATTCGTGAAGAGACCTAATTAGATCTTTCTGGCAGTAAACGATGTTTAAGGCAATTAAACAGGAGCGGGGATCCTAGAAACCTAAAACAGATGAACAATAGCTTCCTTGTCCCTCTAAGTCTATCGCCGGTGTCTGATCCATTTAGATGTACGGGGTCTCCTACGCACTACAGCGAATACACCAACACATTTGTGTCGCTACCTCAGTAGTTAGCGAAACCCGTGGAAATTTCTTATTGGCATAGCGGATGGTAATCATTCTCCTTGAGCAAAGAATTCCCTGTAGGCCCGGTCGTAAACTCGCGTTAATTACGTCGGTGGCCGTCGCCGAGACAGGCCATACTACATACTTAATGATTCAGCGAGTGTTAAGACCTGTCTGGCACGGTCTTTTGTTTGCAATAGTCTGTCGCAACGATGACCAAGCTTGATTACTTATAGGAAATGGTGTTTTAACAGGCTTTGGATTGGTGAACTTAAAGAAGGGGAGAGCGCCACCATTACTGTAGCGGTGAAGAAATGCGTCGTCCCTACCAGTAATTTCCTCTAAGCTGGCACCGCTTGGGCGTTAAGGCGGTTGCGGTCGAGAATATGTGTGGACCACTCGATTCTGAAGGGCCGCATCTTGCAGTTGTTGAACCCAGCTGGCGCTGGCTGTAAACACCGACAGGGGAAATAGGTGTCCACGGCTATAAATGCAGATAAACGAACATTTTAACTTGACTTTTGGCGAACTCTTTCGTATGCAATGCGAAATGAGCGAAAAACGTGGCCTGCTTGCACTGCCGACTCCTAGAAAAACATTAGGGAGCTGGTCCGCCAAGTGCCACCTGAATTCTCCGTTGCTGAAAGGTATAGCTCTTGTCAGAAGTATGCAGGCTATTCATGATCACTGCTTTCGCCATTTATGTTGGTCGACTGTGCGGTGTGATTTCTGTGACGCGGGGAACAGCTGCTTTTCCGCCATTATACCTCCCCCAGCTGCCACATATAAGACTGTTAATGTGCCTCTCGGATTATCTTGAAACCTGTAAGCTGCAGATTACTCCAAGGCGTGCTAACGAAGACTGATAACCAGCATTGCAAGTTTGTCACGTGTATTTTTACCGCGTTTCGAGTTAAAGATTCCCTTTATTTGTGTGATATGTGAAGTGCGCGAGTGCCGTGATCGTAGTGGGCAAGTGCCAGAAACAAGCAAGCAAGCAAGCGCCAGCCATCGTGGGAGACGTGGAAGAAGAGGGAGAAGAAGATGACCAGGGCGCGGGAGTAGCGGCCAGTCGAGGTCCTGGCGCAAGGCCGCTCCAGGCTCCCACCTGCGATCTACACGACAACCAACTTCTTCCTGTAGCCTGCCGTTGGCGGACGTCGTAAGGGCGTCCAACCTAGGCGGCCCAGCGTCTCCAGCGCCGTGCCCGAACTCTAGCTGGCGAACGCCGCAAGGGCGTCTAGCCGTTACCCGTCTCCACTATGCGTGTCTTCACAGCAGTGTCGATCATGGCTGCCTGATGATAAGGTGCCGACCGACATTGGTAGAAATGAAGCCCTTGTACCGGTCGCCGAGGTGAAGCCCTTGGACTTGTTGTCCGGTGACAAGACCTCTACCGTACTAAGGTGACCTATCCAGGTTTCCAACGTCACAGTGAAACTTGCGGAACTTCCTCCTGCATTACTAGATCCCTGGTGTTCACTTGGGGGCGACCAGGATTTGCTTCGACGGCTTCCAGTTTCACCACCGCTACTCCACTTCGTGCTCCACCTCTGTCGCCGCTTCTAGTTCATCTCACAGCTTCTGTGCGAACCATGAAACTGTAGACCCCTTCTAACATTGATGCTTTCTTTCTAGACTTAACCCTCTTTTGTTTTTGCGATTAGTTTGCTGAGTTTCCGTTTTCTCTTTTCGCGGTATTTTCTTTAATGAATGGCTTGTTGTGGTAACGAACGGCTTCGTCATTTCATGCGCTGAGGCTCTGCCTCAGTAGCGAGTAATTTATTGAAAGAACCTCATCACAATTTGCCTTGCTCAACGACAAAATTCCCCTTTCTGTCCCCGATAAACAAATTTATTACCAAACTTTGATAAAGCATCTAAGAACGTTACATTTAGAATTTTATACTTTTCTACAGTTTATTGAAACACTTTCAACAAATTCAAACAATTCATTCAAAGCTAATCTAAAAAAATCAAAGCACATTCGACAGCAACAATCCAATAGACGTTTTTAGTACCTTGTATTCTCTGGCTCGTCTGAAGAAATGAAATAATTACAATGCGAAGTGCCTTGAAAGGTTTCTTTTCTAAGCCTCGGACATGGCAGCACCCACCGTAGTGGCCTAGTGGCTTTGGCGTTGCGCTGCTAAGCACAATATCGCAGGATCAAATACGGGTCCAGGTGGCGCACATTTCAATCTGGGAGAAATGCAAACAAATTGGTGTGGTTTAGCTTTGGTTAACCCTGGTTGATAGCGAAAGCTTCACTGCGCTGGCTAGGGCCATTGTCGAGCTGTGGCCCAGGTGTGGTTTCGCAATGATCTACAGACGTGTTTGCAATGAATACAGTGTTTATTCATTATTTTTATGCCTATGAAAACGCTGTGGTGATCAGTAAATTAGTGAGACTTTGTTGCAACTCGCAGTCGGGCCTAACTATACTCGGGCAACGGCGGCAATGTCTCCTTTCAGGGCTCCATAAAGTCCTAAATATAGTCCGACGTAGTGTGAACGCACGCACACGTTATGTCACGTTGGCGAGAACAACAGCGGCTATAGTTCGACCGATGGTTCGACGTACTGGCGCCGCCAACGTAACCGGACGCGCGGCCAATGCGCTCCGACGCGCCCGGCGTCTTATGACGCTCGCCAGAGTGCCCATAACGTCGGGCTATAAACGCGCCTTAATGCTCTCTTGTGGTTTGACCTCTAGCTCTCGAGATGAAAACTGTTGAGTTGCCGACGGCTGCCCGAGGTAGCGTAATGAAGCTTTCGCTTCAAAAGTAACAATGCGTTTGAATGAGAATGTCAAGTAATTTAATGAATGTCACTTGAGCGCGTAGGCTTTCCCCTTCACCCTCTTTGGCGTATGCTAATGTGACTGTCAATTTTTTGTTTCGCACTTTTAATACTTAGTTTGAGAATATTTACCATAAAAGGCATCCGCTGCCGGTGTTTTGTTTCATGATATGTGTTTGTGGGCTGTCATACTCAAACATCCGAGGAATAAGTTTGTAAATAATGCAAGTCAAAGTGTGAGCAACGACAACGTCGGACTATAAACGCGTCTTAATGCTCTCTTGTGGTTTGACCTCTAGCTATCAAGTTGAAAAATGTTGAGTCGCCCACGGCTTCCCGAGGTAGCGTAATGAAGCTTTCGCTTCAAACACGTCCGTGTACCGTGCATTGGTGGAGTTAAAGAATCCCAGGTGGTCAAAATTAATCCGGATTCCCTCATTACGGCGTGCATCATAATCGGATCGTGGTTTGAGCGCGTAAAACCCCAGAATTGGATGTTATACCTCAGACATGAAGCGTTGTTGTAAGCATATCATGCTTTCACTTTTAATTGAGGGGGCATGGCGGCAGCGCGTCTGCAAACATATTGTACAAGCCTTTGATCTTCCTTCTGCAGATCCTGAGCAGCTTGTTCTCGAAGCATGCGTCGTCCTCAAAGGCGTGGGTTAAATCACGGATCCCTATCGGCCCACCCGGACCGTTCCACACAGACGGCACTCATACACCGAAAAGCTGGACTACCCACAGAATCACCGAGCTACCGCCCCTCAAGATCGTCGTCAATCTGCACATGCGCACCTGCGCCCGGGTGACGTCATCAATCAACGAACATTTAAACCCACACTCGGCGCTCGGGAGGTTCAGTCGGCATGGCGGCAGCATGTCTGCCAACGTGTTGTACAAGCCTTTCATCTTCCTTGTGCAGGTTAGTTACCTACCTGGTACTAAATCTTTCCGTAGTAACGATGGTTACCTGTTGCTGCTGCTGCTTCCGTGCCCACGGTCTTTCAAGGATAACCTGGAGAAAGCTACTGGTTCCATTGTATTTGTTTGTCAATCTGTTTGCACGTTGTGGCGATGTTTAAGAAAAGCCTGGTCCTAATAGTTCTCATGGTTGTAATAATGGCGGTCAAAATTCCACAGCGCCTAGGAATAATCTGAAAACCCGATTCCTTCACAGATGGTTTATTTGCTCCTGAGCTCATTCTTACAGTTGTTGGCGGTCAAAAAGATATTACAAGGCGTTTTAATGAGTTCGGTGCTGCTGAAACTGTCATAACCGATACACTAACGATTACCGGGCAGGCTCGACTCCTTGGAGTCGTGTCTTGCACGTCTAACTTCGACCATGAAAAGCTTGCTGTTATCGAATAGAAAGCCAGTAATATCGAGCGCAATCTGGGAAAAACTGAAAGAAAAACTTGATGACCTTGAAAATGGAGGCAGAAAAAATAACATTATTAAACATGGTTTTCCTGAGCCTTCCGATGAGACACCGCCTTGCTTGCACGAAAGTATGAAAGAATTATTCTTGAAACAAGCTGAATCTGACTTTAACCGGTATAGAAAGCTGTCACACATTGGGTGCAAAACGTCTTAACAGTCAGACCTGTCATAAAAAATTTGTAGGTTGTCGTGAAAACTTGCTTCAGAACTGCTCAAAGCTGTAATACTCTGGATTATACATCAGGGAGCACTTTTCGCAAAAAATTCGCGGCATAAGAAAAAGTTATGGGACGGCATGACAGAAAACAAAGGAACGTGTGAAGCTACTTTTAGATAAGCTATCGGCAAACGGGAGACTTTTTAAGAGCGACAAAATAAAAATTGATAAGGTTGCCTTTCCAAAACATACGCAGATGTGAAAGCAATACTGCTTCACTTCACTGAAACTTCTAAATATAAACTGCCGAAGCATTTTGTATAAATGCATAGATCTTGAGCACTTGATTGCCATCAACGAACCGGATGTTATCGCACTCACTGAAACGCGGCTTCATGCTGATGAATATGATGGTTAATTTCTGCCTGCAGGATTTCATGCATATAGGAAAGATCGCGATTCAAGAGGAGGAGGTGTGGCATTGCTGTTCAAAAGCGGTATAAGGACGGCGCAGATGACTGAGGTAACATGTGTCGGAGGCAATGTATTGCAAGTTATTTTGCGATACTGAGTGTCTCGTCATAGGCGTCGTCTACAGGCCGCCAGGTCCTGATGTCGTTTTGGAGCATTTGGAAGACTATATCGCGTCACGAACTAATCGTAATATAAAACGTATCCTGCGTGGTTTTTACCTTACCGTGTACCGACTTGCCCTGATTCATGGCCTGAAGCACTGATTTTTGTAACAACCAAGAACTAATTGATATTGCTTTCCGCTTTGGTCCGTTAGAGATACTAAGCAATTAAACACGTGTGCAGGGAAATCTTAAATCAATTTTAGATCTTGATTTCGTGCACAATAATATTTCTGGTGATAATCAATGCGATTCAGAGAATGGTATTTCTGAGCATAACGCTGCTGTAGTTCGGTTTTGTTTGATAAAAACAAACAAAAAATTACGCGAAATGATATGGGTACCAAATTTCTATTCTGCTGATGTCGTTGCTATCTTATGTAGAGTAGAGTATGATGAACTCTGTTACAATGCTCAGAACACCTTGTGTGAGCTTAATGCGATGCGGTTAAGATTTAAAAATACCGTGCATGCGTGTATCCAGCTTTTTGTACTACTTAAGAAAAATAATTGACTCCAATCCTTGGATAACTCGAGAAATTATAAACCTCAAAAGCAAAATCAATCTTTTCAAAAAGACAGGTAAAATTTTTGGAATGAACATACGCGAACATTGTTATCCGTATTATCCCGTATTAACCGTATTATCCCGCCACCTCAAAGTCAAAATGGCAGAAGAACGCCGAAATATTTATGACGTTCGTTTAGGCAATCTTTTGAAAGAATCACCCATACGGTTTTGGCAGAATATAACTCCTAGGACATCGAGTACTGACACATTTTGTATAAATGGAATCTGCACCTCGGCTGCTACCGTTATTTCTTACGCTTTTAACGAGCATTTCGAATCTGTTTTCATTTGCGATGATGGAACAAGACCGCAATTTCCTAAATATAAGACACTCCCCCTTAATTGACTTAGAAAACTCGGAAGCCTATGTCCTTGATCATCTGCTACAAATAAATGAGCGAAAACTGCTGCCCCTGATGACATGCCCAATACTATTCTGAAGCGATATGCAGAGTGCACCTGAATAATTCTTGTTCTTACATTTAACGAATCTCTTTCCTCTGGTACTTTACCTATTGACTGGACTCATACTAAAATTAAGCCTCTATTGAAACAAGGCAACGAGCAGATGATGGAGAAGAAGAAGAAGAAGAAGAAGAAGAAGAAATAAACTTTATTCAAAGAGCCAGCAGTTTGGTTTTAGCGGCCTCAGGTGTCAGCTTGAAGTCCTTGGACTCGGGCGGCATCTTCGGCTTGCCGGACGGCCCAGAGCTGGTCTTCCAGCTCGAACTACCGTCCAATCGCTCGGAGGTGTACATGCTGTAATTTGCTTGCACTCATTATTCATAAACATTTCACAATTTTTCTAGGTAAGCATTCATTCCTGTCCCCGTCTCAACATGGCTTTAGAAGAGCTTTTACTATCACAACTCAGCTCGTAGAAATATCTCACTCACGCTCTGGCTATTAATAACCGAACACAAATAGATGCAATTTTCTTAGCCTTCGCCAAAGCCTTCCCGATAAGGTTTCTCATTCCAAACTTCATATCAAACGTTAAAAAATACACAACTCTGTATGTAACTGGATCGAGTTTTACCTTGCTCCAAGACAGCAGTATGTCCTTTTTAATAATACACCCTCGAAAATGTTACAGGTGGTCACAGGAGTGCCACAGGGTTGTGTTCTTGGCCCGTTGTTATTGCCGCTTTACATTAATGACATTGCTCACATATGCTACATGAAGGCATAACGAGCGCTGGAATCCGGCAACACTGATGCCTTCATGTAGCGTATGTGGGTTTATTGACCAGTTGCCTTCACCCAAAACGATCACGTACTCGTGACGTCTGCGGCAGAAAGGATGTTTCACATCCGCCTTTAGGTTTGTTAGTGGTGGCGCTGGCTAACACTCCCAGGGTTAGTTCTAGTTGTAAACACATAAATACCCCGAAAGTGGACGGGCAAATGGCACCGCGGTTGCTCAATGGTAAGAGCATCGCACGCCAGTGGCGCACCTATAGGGGGGGGGGGGAGGTTCCGTTGTTATCACCCCCCCCCCCCTGAGGTCGAGCTAACCCCCCCCCCCACGCGTCCAGCCCCACCAGTCCAACGTGTAGCTTCAGGGCTCTGTTCACATTGCCTTTACAATTCAGGAGGCGGCTTGAGGTCCAATTTTACTCATTAACAAAGACACTATATCACTGTCTTGTGTTTACTCATTCACTTTTAATTACTTTGCGTAACACGCTGAAGAAATAAACATCGTCATCATCCTTGGTGGCATGATATTAATATACTTACTAGGCACTTTATTTGATCTTTGATTCCTCTGGCTAAAGCAAGGAAATTGCATATTGTACAAAGCGGTTGCTCCTAGCCCCCACCACTAAATGCACCCCCCCCCCCCCTGGCAGGGATCCTGGGTGCGCTACTGTCGCACGCGTAATGCGGAGATGTGGGATCGTTCCGCACCTGCGGCCAGTTGTATTTTCATCTATTGTCATTTTCATTACTTTATAATTTCTGTAATTCAATTAGTGAGTACAAGTAATTTCCCCTATGTTGTCCTTGGTGTCAATATTTGTTGGCTTGTTGTGATATGATTAATAAATCGGGCCTCTCGGTTCCCTTTCTGCTGTTTATATATATATATATATATATATATATATATACATGTGTGTGTGTGTGTGTGTGTGTGTGTGTGTGTGTGTGTGTATTAGTTGTAGGTAAAGGAGTGACGCAATAAATCCTGCTGCATAGCAATATACGTTTTAACATTCACACTGGCGAAAACATGGTGATCGGGGAACAAGCGGCACACCACGCGCGCCCTGCTACTTTGTCCTCTTCTTCCTTCAAGTCGATGCACCGAAAAGAAGCAGACGTTACGCATGTATATTATATAAATGAAGAAAGTGGTTCTTCGTATCCAGTGTTAAATAAATTGAAAGAAGTGCAAGCGCAGTAGAAAAGCAAGAAACACTAGGTCGCGGGATCGAATCCCGGCCACGGCGGCCGCATATCGATGGGGGCGAAATGCGAAAACACCCGTGCACTTAGATTTAGGTGCACGTTAAACAACTCCAGGAGGTTCAAATTTCCAGAGTCCCCCACTACGGCGTGCCTCATAATCAGACCGTGGTTTTGGCACGTAAAACCCCATAATTTATTAAAAGGAAGAAACAAACATTTAATTTTGACGCTCCGGTCGGGGAGCTGAATTTATACATTTGCTATGAAGAGCGCAGCACAAAAAAGAACAACGTATGCGCCGTGAATACGACACGGATAGATTCAGTCAGGTCAAAAAAAGAAAAAAAGAGAACACAAAGGAAAGCGAAGGTAGGCTATGCATACAAACACGCGTACTTTCAGTGGCGTCATGTATACGGCATCATTAATACCAGCACGCGTTCATTCAACCAAGTCACTCCAAGTACATTAATTCCAAAAAAAACATAGGTAGCCTACGAATGCTAACACGCGTCGATTCAGTGTGTCTACGAGGGAGGAGCGTGAGCAATATAAGATGGAAAGATGCAACCAGTGCAATGCAGGGGAGTGGGGTCACATGTTAGCATAGTGCATGCGAGGGGTCACGGCTGCCAGAAGAATGATTCTCTTGTTGTTTATTTGAAGTTGCTGCAGCTTATGTGAGACCACGAAGGCGGTTAGCACACCACCACCCGGTTACATTTCAGCCACACTGTGACGTCCATTAACCTCTGGGTTCCGCGAATTTCATTGTGTTGTATTCTTTGCAGAGACGCCATCTTTTGTCATTGCGGGCGAACTGTTTTTTTATACGGTCTACGTGTATGAAAAATAAAATAAAATATAAATGAAACATCATATAACGCAGTGAAGTAGTAGACATCAACAGAACTTAAAGGCGTGAAGAATCTCTAATACTTGATGCGGAAATGTACAACTATAGTCGGGTACAACTCTAGAAGTCAGCGGCGTTTGCCTCTCAAAGGCAAATGCCGCTGACTTCTAAACTTCACACGAGCCTCCACCAATGAACGCGCACTTCAGGTGGACGTCATGAGCCGTATAGCCGGTGACCGCGCTGACGGAGAACATGCCAATACCCCTGACACACGGGCAAAAGTAAAGTCCTTTGCAGGAAAGCCCTTTTGTTACTCCGAAGGACCCTTTGCATAAGGGTATTGCACCGACGACACACCGCACCACACTAATTTCTTCAGGTGGTTCCACAGAAAAACGCCGCCAAAAAAAAAACAAGTGTTGCTTGTTAAAGCAGCCAGAGAGAAAACATTTACAAAAAGCTGCGCATGTAGATTACGTTTAGTGATTGTAGAACCTAAAACAATCTTTTTTCCCCATTTTTTATGGCTTATAATGCGCATATTCGAAATTCAACATGGTGCTGCAAGCGACGGGGGGCGAGCGTTTGGGAGTACAGCTAGTGAATCTTTACTGTTTGAAAAATCACATTACCACTAAAGAATAATACACTTTCCAAGGTTAAAAAATACCGGGCACCGTAGTTATGTAACACGTTTTCGTCGATTGATGAGTTGTGCACGCTGTATGCGAGAGTGCGCCTTTCTGCTCGAAAAGTAGATGTCCGATCTTCTTTCTCGCAAAGGAACTTTGCCAGGAGGCAGATACTCATTTGTCATGTGTCACTGCGCTTGAACGCCTTTCCGGTAGATGTGCTCTTACCTAAACGACTTTAGAGTGCCCGTGTGTCAGGGGTATTACATGGCCGTCCGCGCTTTGAACTGGGCCGAGGCGCGTCAGCTGTATGCGTCTGCCCTTCGTCAGACTGAATTCCAATTGCTTGTAGTGG
Organism: Dermacentor silvarum; assembly: GCF_013339745.2. Classification (NCBI taxonomy): domain Eukaryota; kingdom Metazoa; phylum Arthropoda; class Arachnida; order Ixodida; family Ixodidae; genus Dermacentor; species Dermacentor silvarum. Next base: position 428,851,748 of record NC_051154.1, read on the forward strand.
TCTATCATGGCGGAAATATTGTTGCGACGTTACGATGCACAATTTGTGCCACGTGCGTTTGTTCTGAGCCATGACCTGGCGAAAAAAGACTGCGCTTCGTGTGAAACCGGATACCACGGCGACACGCCGCTGCAAACAAACATCATGCGTGTTTGATCCATGGTGTTTTGTTTTGCTCCTAAGTGAAGTTATACCGTGGAGAGTTTACCAAAGTCTGGTACCTACTGTAAGCGGTGGGTGTGTTTGTGTACTGTGCCACTGTGTTTTTCGTCGGACGTGGCGAAATAATGGAGCAAAACCATCACTTCATGATTAATGAGAAAAGCGTGCGCGGACGAAACCAACCTACGACTTTTTCAACAGAAAAGATTTGCGACAGCAACCTCCAACGCAAGGATTCTTTGCTGCCAGCTCAGCGTGCAAGCCATCGATCATTGACAGAAGTGTGATAAGATAGCCGAGCGTCTAGCAGCATAGTCGAGCGCTGTGTAGGACCGTCGATTGATTGCTTTCCACCAATGCTAACGATCAGTGACTAATACCCCTGTCACATGGCACATGTAATGTCATTCGCAGCTAATGAGATTACGTGTCAATGCCATTTTTGTTGCTTCTACACCGGCATAGTGAATGACACTCATAGCTAATGGCATTCGCCCATTGAATGAGTTTCCCGAACTCATGCACGCGCGACTTGTGTAACTTCGACGCAGGGACGTGGAAAAAAATAACAAAAACGAAAAGTTAAACGATATATAATATATGTTTAAATAACCTTACAATGTTCACCATTATATTGCTAACAATACAGTGAAAATATCTAAACAAGAAGCACGATTTGTAAGGTTTCGTTATCATAGCAGCAGTCGATAAACATCGCCATCAATTGCGAATGCAATTTTCTTTACTCGTGTAGTCTAGGAACGCAAGACCAAGATCGCATTTGATATGAATGTCATTTACTGCAAATGACGTTACATGTGCCGTGTGACAGGGGTATAACACGCGCTGCTTGACCGAATGTCATTGAATTAATTGCGGTCAGACGTTTGGTAGCAGTGTTTGTTTCCTTAACGTCAGCCCCAGTACTAATATAAAATTATGACTGTTAAACGGGTGCCCTTACAAAGGAACTTGGCATGAATTCGCGTCGCTCTGCAGCTCAGTACTTTTCGCTCACTGCACGGGCCAGCTGTACAATGCCTGCTGTGACACAATCGCGCATAAGTTGTGCTGCCAGCGCTCGACATGCTTTCCCACAACACAGCTTTGTGTTGCTTTTCGATTCTCGTGATTTGTTGCTACTAAAGAAACCCTATGACAGTGAAGGCAACGCTGCGAATATCTTTATTACAAAAAATGTGCGACAAGGTAGGCACAGCAGCTTGCGAACTGACTCCTAATACCTCTACCCGCGTCTGTATGTAAATGTATGTGCGTGTTTTCTTGCGTGCTTGTGTATATATTGTTTATGTTTTCATTTTTTTAATTTTAGATCTTAGTTTTCGCGATCGAGTTTGTGTGCATGTGTGTGAATATGTGAATGCTACCGTGCGTGTATGTGTTTATTCCTATTTCTGGCCTTTTATTTTTAGCGTTTGTTCTTGTAAGCATGCTTTCAGTCACGCATTTCTTGACAATTTCATTAACTCGTCTCGTTCAAACCACCAAGTCCTGTGAATATCAGGGCTGGCCTCTTCGATCTCATTAAAGTCTTTCTCTCTCATTTACCTTGCCTTCTCAGTCTGCCATCTTGGTGCGTTTTATCCTAATATTCTGTCCTTGGTTTTTGTGCTGTTGCCGCAACGTGATTAAGCAACTTGCACTAAAGAAACTTCTATCAGCCATGACAACAGAAACATTGACAAATGCAATATGCTAAAAGCCTCACGTTGCTTGCTCAGTAACTTCGCCTCTTACCCCTGTTAATGTGTTTATGCATTAGTGCATGCGGTAGCTCGCCAGAAGTGCACATGAAAGGGTTTCATATTGTGAAACAGCACCTGACTATGTTGCTGCATTCAGTCTTAATAAAGAGATGGTTTCGCTGCCCATCACATATGTGGTGGTACACATTTATAGCATTGTTCAGTGGGGAGTCATTTCCTGTCTTCATGCTTTTTCACTACAAAGGCATTTTTATAGTGAATGGAGTGCAGCAAAGCTGTGCTCTGAGAGCTTTTGCAACTTCCACCATTTATTACCTCACCAATTTCAACGTCTGAATCTGGCCGTCACTTTGCCAACGGCTTGCAATGAACAAAGTGCCTCACTAAAACACGTTCAACTTTACTGGGCATTTTTCCGCTACAAAGAAATGACAAGAGATGCTAGCAAAGTTCTTCAGGGTAATAATTGTGCTTGCATTCGCGTTACTTGCCTGAGTCAGATAAATAAATTGAACATTAGATGTGACATGGCTGCGATTTGCAGTGCAGACTGCTAACGGCGCATTTCAAGTATGCCCTGACTTCTGCTATTTCGCCATGGGGTCCATCGAACTCGACGGTGGCCGCCCATATTAGCATTTTGGGCATCACTGAGCTAATGATGTTTGATATTTGTTCTCTCATTCGCATTACTTGTCCGAAGCAGATAACCAAAAGAAACAATGCAATCACATGAATGTGCTTTGGCGGGAAAGCTGCTAACAGTGGCTGTCAACTTCGCGTTGACTACAGCTATTTGACCAACATTGGCTATGGCATGACTGCGATTAGCAGTGCAGACTGCTAACGCCTTTGAAGCGTGCCCCGACTACTATTATTTCGCCATGGGGCCCGTAAAACTTGACGTAGGCTGCCCGAATGAGGATTTTGGGCCCGACAACGTTAATCAGGGTTGCCAATTGTGTTTCCATTCAGATTTGTCAGAATTTAAGCATGTTTCCATGCCACTTCTTAAACTGAGCACGATGTGTGCAGGACATTGCTTATCAGAATGGAGCTTCGATTAAAAGGGAATATGCCATAAAAGGAACTATTTATTTATTTGAGAGGTCACGGGACGAATGGTTGGCTGTTGCGAATCCAGCAGCGAAATTTCGGTAGCCCTAATAAGGGATGTTCTTTCGTTTATAAGCCGTTATGCTTCGTCGAGTGGCTCAATGCCAGACATCTCGCAGTCGGAGTCGCTTTTTTCAATGTCATATTCAACCAATTGGATGACGATGGGCTGAATGTGCTCACTCCCAGACGTGTCAAGTCTGAACTTTGCCTCCGAGTCCATCACGTGCTCAATGTTCTTCATCCAGCCTTCTGCCGTTATGTGCTTGCTTTTCTCTCTCACGATTGATTCGACCGTGGACTGCTTGAAGTCTCCGTTGTCCGCAGTGATGTCATTCTTGCCCTTGGCCCACACAATCTCAATGGGATTAAATTCGCAGTGTTAAAGATGCCACCAGCTCAAGCAGCTGCTTCTTTATCATCCTTTCATCGTAGGTGATGTTCTTGCTTGTGAGTAACTCCGGTATTCTTTGCTTCTACCTGGCCGTAGTCGGCCTTTTCTCTTTTCGCTGGGTATAGTAAGGTGCATCGTCCATATGAATGACGCTACCAGCTGGCAACTTCGGCAGAACGTCACTGAACCAGCCCTCGAAGCGATTGCCGTCCATTTCTTCGTGGTAGTCGCCTGTGTTTTGGCCTCGCAATACATTTAAGCAGCCGTCGACGAAGCCATCCTCGCTGCCGATGTGCGTCACAATCAGGCGATGGCCTTTCCCAGAAAGTTATTTCTTACACGTTGGCAGGCCGTCCGCTCAAGCGTACTGGCGTGCGCGCTTCTGCACCACGGTGTATGTCCACACGATCGACCTAGTGTGTCCCGCCGTCATCAATGTCTCGCCCAGGTGGGAGATCTTTCCGCCTTCCGCCCGGTAGCCCTCCATGTTACGGAGGTAGCAATTCCGCCAATCGACGATGTCGTCCCGGTTGATAAGAAGTGTTGCGGCTTCGGTTTTCATGCTTGAAGCCGATCTCGGCAAGCAGGCGACGCACACTACACCGCTTCAGTGATGGGAGTTCCATACGCTTCGAGAAATCGGTAGGTATCTTCCCTGCCGTCGGTATCTCGTTGTCGCGAAAGAAATCGTGCGTATATGACCTCAGCGCGCACAACGTGAAGCTGTCAAACTTAGCGCTGAGTCTTCTGTTTTCCGCATTTCGTGGGTACTTTCGCGAGGGCGTCCACAGTCCACAGTGTCCTTTCGCTGGCACCGAGCATGTTGGTGTCAAACTTGCTCGTGTCGTCCACGCTGTGTTCAAGCTCCCTGTTACGCCAGAACATGTATCAGCGGAAGATCATGTTGCGTGAAATCGCTGTATAGGACGCGGTCACTCTTGCCACCCCCCCCCCCTTTTTTTTAACCATTCGTTGAATAGAAACTTATCCATTTGAAGCTCAGAAAACAAGTTGTAAATGTTCCGTGTACATGTAAACCAGCGCAAAACCATGCAGTGCTGCTCTTTCTATTTTTATCCCTTACAACAAATGAAAAAAAAATGATTGATCGGCTTTAGCGTCCTAAAACCGCTTTCTGATTATGAGGAACGCCGTAAATTTTGCATTTCGCCTCTACTGAAATACGGCCACCTCCGCTGGGATTCGAAACCGCGATCTCGTGCTCAGCTTGAAACCGAGCTATATTCTATAGTCTTCTTTCTTTTTTTACATTAATGCAAACATTTCAATTTCCTATTTGCAGAATGGTTCCCATGAGAGAGAACACCAGTGGATTAAAGCAGCGACTGCACTTTTCATTTACACGTTCCGTGCCATCGATCTTGCTCCGTAGCAGACAACGCACGGCGTTGTAGAAGGCACGGAGTTATTTTTCTTTAGCGATATGGCATGTGTTGTAGCTATTTCCATCCCAATAGTTTTACCAAACCACTCATCAAGGTACACAAATCATACTTATACCGAGAAATACGTGTTTTAGAAGCAGTCACAATTTTTTGAGTGGGTCTATTTCTTTAGTCGCGGAGGCAAGTGGGGCTGCTGCGCTTCGGTCATCTGGGCGGGGCCTCTCCAAAAAAAATTAAATATGGGGTTTTACGTGCCAAAACCACGATCTGATTATGAGGCACGCCGTAGTGGGGCTCCGGAAATTTGTACCACCTGGGGTTCTTTACCGTACACCTAAACCTAAGTACACGGGTGTTTTCGCATTTCGCCGCCATCGAAATGTGGCCGCCGTGGCCGGGATTTGATCCCGCGACATCGTGCTCAGCAGCCCAACACCACAGCCACTGGGCAACCACGGCGGTTGGCAGGGCCTCTCCTGATTTCTAAAGATGTAGCCTACTAAAGCTTCATAATAAAACATGCCATATATTATGTACCATATATAGCCGTTAGTAGATGCATAAAACGAACGAGAAATACATTCATTGGGGTGCCTGTGCAAAGTTTTTTTTTTTCACTTGAATGGATGTCCGCGTGTTGGTGTTAATGATGCCGTGCGTTTTTCAGTTCTGTTCGATTCTTTTTTAAAATTTGCATCATTCTTACGGAGAAAATGTATAAATTGAGCTCTGGGTGCTTGCAATATATATATATATATATATATACAGGGTGTCCCAGCTATCACTTAGCACAACTTTAAAAACAAGAGGAATGGCGTTACGCGAAGCCAACCTAGTGCATATTGTTTCCAGTAGGGTGGAGTAGCCGCCAGTAATTTTTTCGTTACTGAGATTTAAATAATTAATTGTAAATAATTATCTAACTCGAGAAGTACTGTCCTAATTATCAAAGTGTCAATGAGAAAGTTGTAGAGCAACATGAAAAACTCCCGATACAGCTTTTTGTTGCTGAATACATGCTACATAAATGCGTTTTTCCGAGTGTGAAAGAAGCCCGCGAATACACGCAGAATTGCCGCACGACCGGCCGCTCGAGGCACCTTGCGTGTATTCGCGGGCTTCTTTCATGCTCGGAAAAACTTTTATGTAGCACGTATTGAGCAACGGAAAGCTGTATCGGGAGTTTTTCATGTTGCTCTACAACTTTTTCATTGACACTTTGATAATTAGGACAGTATTTCTCGAGTTATATAATTAATTACAATTATTCACTTAAATCTCAGTGACGAAAAGAATACTGGCGGCTACTCCACTGTACTGGAAACAATACGCACTAGGTTAGCTTCGCGTAACGCCGTTCCTTTCTTTTAATAGTACTGCGTTATAGCTGGGACACCCTGTATATATTAGCGCTTCCATCAATTGCATCGGTTTTTGAGTAAGTCCAAGTTGAAATACACAATGTGCATTCGGCACTTCGGCCGTGGAACGGCAGAAACATCGAAATAACATTGTTGTGTTTTCCAACATGGGCGTAGTCATATATATATATATATATATATATATATATATATGCTCGAAAGAAAAACAAATATGTGATGGATATTTAAATAAGTGGTGCTCTAAAAAAATTCAGCATGTCAACTTCCATGTAGCAACAATTATATAGTCACCACAAAGCACCCACAGTTCCCTCCTGACATAGCCCAGCCAGTTTGCTATGAAAAGCTAACAGAAGAGGAGGAGCGATATGAAGTCTTTTTCATGCAAGTAGCATTTCTAAGTGTCTTACCTTTTGCAATAGACTAATGATTGCATAGTCATTCAATGGAAAATGTAAGGACCTTGTGATGACCATAATGACTTGATTACCAGATTATGCCCGCTAGGTTACAATGTGTAGGTCACCGCTATGAGCGTATATATAGAACATCTACAGGCTGCTTTTGTGAAAACAATGACCATTGGTCATATTTTGTAAATGCTACCTGCCTACAACTGTATTTGTCAGTATCTATACTGCCGAGGGCAGGTCCCGGTGATAGTCTAGAATTTACTCCATGCGAGCCAATGACGAATTGCAAAAAATATCTTAAGTCGCAGTTTCACCCGGAAGGCAAAGCATCGATTGGGATAGCAAATTAGCAGAGAGTCATACGAAGTAGTGATAGTACTTTTATCGGCCGTATCAACTTATAAACATTTGCTTGCTAACTTAATTAACAATCATGTTGTCAGCGCGTACAACGAAAATGCACCCATTACTCTCGATCACCGCGGACACTCGCTGTCAAAACGCTGGCGTGAGAAAACGCGGCAGCAGCAGCGAGCGAAGTGACCTTCGTGGTGTGTGTCACTTCAACTCGAACTGAGCGCCGAGAACGCACAGCACGCACAAAGCTACGAGGCGCTCACGCAAATAGACTCTGCCCCCCAACGTAGATCGCTCTCAAGATACGGCGGCGCAACCGCACGCAGCCGCCACATGCGCAAGTGCAGCCGGAGTAGAATGCCGCCCCCTCCCTCCCCTCCCCCAATCCCTCGCGACGTTGGGTACCTCGCGCGTGACGAAAGACGGGCCGCTTCCTGCGCACTTTCCTCCCTTTCGCGCGGGCGAGATCTAGGCGCGATCGTCGGCTCCCCTCGCACGCTTTCACTCGCACATACAGCGTAGGGAGCGCGGTGACGGTCTTGTCGTCCTTGGACTTTATACAGAACCTCACGGCGACGGCAGAAATGCCCCTGCAATGTCCATATAATTTCTATCGCAATAAAATTCTTACAACATGAGACCGTACAGCGCACGTGTAATATCATATGTTTATACATACAAGCAAATACGTTGTAAACTATACAAACCCGCCACGACCGCTGATGGATCATGAGGAGGCTTGGTCCACTTTCACAAAACTTTTACTGCCTTAAAGCGCTATCCACACTGGGCAGCTTCAGACACCCGCCATTTGGGACAGTGTTTGGCGTGGTAGCGAGGATATCCTGGTGGAAATGGTAACTGCGTAGGGCATTTACGAGCGAGGGCGCGTATTCACAGAAAGCTTTTACACGAGAATTGTTCGCAAAAGCAAATTCTAACCAACCATGTTGCTGGACCTCTTATTATCGACGGCGGCCACTCAATGGTGAAAGGCATTTGCGAAAAAAAAAGGTTTGCGATTTTCCGGCCGAAATTTGTTTTTTGCCTTTACCCGGTGGGCCAAATTCAGAGAGCGTTTCGTCCGTTAGTGCACTTCATCATTAGCCAGCAACCATTGCGAATATGTCGAACGTCATGATTACCTGGCATTTGCTCTTAGGAAACGTTGTGGCGTAATACCATTGTTGTACGTTCGGCCCCACGAACCGGATTCACAACAGCTTTTCGTTCGTAACTTTTATTTGCCATTAGTAGGCCGTCTTTACTAATGTCATATCGACCAACAGAAATGGCTGCCGCGTGCACTTATGAGCAGTTTACCAGAAGAATCCGAGTATGCACAAGAAGCTGTTAGACTGGAAGGGTTCGTAGCACAAATTTCAAACCAATCCTTAGACTGGATATAATAGTGAAAGCGGCTGGCCAATAGCAAACAGGACTTAGGAGGGAAACGCTTCTTGAATTTGGCCTCTAGCTGCTTATGCTTCATACAGGTGTGTGAGCTCTCGTCGGGTGGCTGCTGTGACTTCTTATTCTTGTCGTCATGGTCGTTACTGTTCTACACTGTTGTTCACTAGCGTGTGCTTGTTAGGTATTCCGTTCTTTTCTTTGTGTGTGTGTGTGTGTGTGTGTATGTGTGGAAATACAATTATCGCTTATATGCCTCATTGCCACCGACTTGTTTAGGCGTGCGCTACGACCTTCATGAGCGATATGCTACCTATGAGCGTGTTCTGGTGCTGGTAATGTCTATTCTGATTTCGCTTTCCAGCTGGCAGCGAGAAGAAATTTGAACAATTCGAACTTCTCCATGAGTACTCGCGCGAGAACGTATGATAGTTATCTGTAGTGCAGTTGCGATGCCGGGTTTCGAGCATTTCGGGCTGCTAACGCTACTTGACTGTTAAGCGCAATTAGTCAGCAAAACACACCTTCGAGGCGCTGGGCATTTGACTGACTGCTCGACTAGTGATGCAGAGTATTCTTTCTTTTGCCTTAGAGTTTAATAGCTTTGTTGATGTAAGTTGAACTATCATGTTTATCAGTATCAAAGGTTTCATCGATGCATGAGCGATGTAATGCAACTTCTCGAGACAGTTGTCGAGTCACTGCACACTTGGCGATATCTTAACGATGGCTATATCCTGCTTATGCCTCCCAATAGTATTTTATTTTGCACAAAAAAATAAATTAGGGTGCTGGCCGCTCCGGCGAGATGCGTATTCTTGAGAACTCGAAAGTACATAAAAACTGCTGTGACTCAGAATAGTCTAGGTAAGACGCTCTCTTAAAGCATCCAGATACCAAAAAGAAAAAAAAACGTGCATTTCATACCACAAATGTTCCCTTGCAGAAGCTAACTGGAACGCCTGCGAGGTGGACTGCATCCTTTCAATCCCCACCCCCTCACAAAGAAAAAAAACGAGCTGCCTTAATGGGGATCATTCTAATTGCATTGGTGTGTTATCACGTTAGGTGGGTGTAGGCAGACACATCACAAGTCAGCAGCGAAGCTGACGCCACCGTAAACAGTCTTACGGATATCTGTTTAGGGTGGCGTCAACTGCTTTCACGCTACTCGTGCAAAATCGTGACATCTTTATGTGACGGACAGCGAATCTGCTTAGGATTTTATTTTCTCTTTCAAAAAACAGCCACACAAGCTTCTTTAATGTTTCAAACGAGATGTATTGAGGAGGCACTCAGCCGTGCACCATATCTTGAGAAGTTTGGTCTGTTTGAAGAGGAGAAAGGTGCATTAAAGCAAAATCCTCATTTTGTATGGCATTCATCCAGTTGTACCAGCTTTGACAAAAGAACTATGAGGGCCATTGTTACACTATTTCGAAGAATTAAGAAGCTGATTGCGTGAGTTCGAGCTCTTGCTAGTGGATTTTAGTTTGTAGTGACTGGGGGAGATGTAAAGACGCTATGCCTCGGCCCACCACGCACCGCGGTTAACGCACTCCTGCCCGACAACCGCGGCACTGTGCAAACTCTAGGAAACAATGTACGACAGCCATGTTTACACTCGAAAAGCATTTATTACGCATTTGTTTATTAACTAACACTTCAAGCAGCCCAGCTAGCTTTATACTACATCACTGGTGGTTTCCGTCAACACTAAGTAAAGAGGGCCTTCCGAAAGCTTACCAGCTGGAGTACGGGTAGTTTTTGCAGATCACCTTCGTGCGAATCTGAATTTTGTTATTTTGCTCCAAACATCTAATTCTAGGCCGCTCTTCCAATGCTCACTGTATTTATTTTCATTACTGAGAACGGATTGATAATGTGCATTACAATCGACTACTTATGCAACAAAACAAATTAAGTCTAGATTGTTGTCTTCGTACATTGTCGAATTACTTCCTCAATATTTGCCCCCTCCCCCTTTATTTCCCTGCAAACATAAATAATATCCTATAAACGCCGTGCACTCTGAGTACCACAGCGATCAGTTTGAAGTGCCTTACTCTTAATGGGATATATTGACAACTTCCGTCCTTGTGTTTCTTAATTTATACACCTATATTCTGAGAACTGTGCTATGTTTAACAAAATAACAACCATAACTACATTTATAGCATACAAAGCGGTCTAGATGCTGCGTATAAAAAGTGTAACGCATGGCTTATCAAACAGTCGTAGAATTAACAACTTTACATTCACTAGCGCTGTTATTGGCAAGCTACTTTCACCAATAACATGCCCGATATCACGTTTCGTTAGAACCTGCTCTTACGAACAATTCTGGAGGGTCCTCAAACCAAGGCTTTTTTTGCCTACCTTCCGGGGTATTGGCGTTGCTGGGCTTCTCGCCGAGTAAAGTTTGCCGATCCTGGAGACTGTTATGGATATAGTATTTACTTTGTGAGCCGCTCATAGCATCAGCGCCTCATCTGTGTCCTGTCCTTGGATGGCTTTTAATGTGGTTTGTAGCGTGAGACAATTTTAGATGAAGTGAAATGCGAGCCATTGTGTGCCTTTACTAGCGATAATATCGCATTACAGTCGCTCAGTTGTCGCATGTTTACCTAACTCATTGCCTCGTTCACCGGGTTTGGCGTCATTCTATCGCCGATCACGCACAGCGTGTGGTCTCTCACGTAGCTGCATGTAGAGCAAACGGAAAGCACGAAAAACAGCTGTGAGTTTAGCGCGGAGGAGTTTGGAGAGAAGCCTTTGGTTAATAGCGCAGCTTTTTAGGTCATAAATGGTGCAAGTATAGTTCAGCGGGGTCCCAAAGGATACTTACGAACGTCTAGATTGAATGGTGCAATGGTTTGTGTCTCGCAAAGGGCATATACCCGTTGAATGTCAAACGTTACGTTGCGTATGTCGTAGTACACACACCCCTACTCGCAATTCTCCCTACACCGCAAGATCAACAACGCCTCGTTACCAAGAGTGTTATAGAAGCACTCGTGGATGTGGATATGCTCCTCGAATGTGAAGCAGTGATGATAATTCTAGGAATAAAGTCCATTCGTTTTCGCGTATTCCTTACGCAAAAGCAATGTTTTCCTGTGCATGTCATCAACATAACATCTGTATAATGTAAACATGACTTCTACGTAAAGTTACATAGTGTCTACATTAATGCAACATCACAATGCGTCTACACAACTTTAACGCAAGCATCTTCAGCAATGAAGCTTTGCGCCCACGAATTCCCGCACTACGTGGCGTCCTCATCGTTTTCTTTGTTTTATTTTTTTACTATGGACTTTGAACTCTTTGAAGTGCGAAGCACTACGCGCAACATGAACTGCCTCCTCCTCTCTTCTGATCTCAACAACCCGGCTCCGGATTTTGTGTTTTCCTACCGCTCTCTTTGCGGTGTACATGAGATTTTACATGGATATATGGATTGTCAACAATACTTTGAACTATCTCACAACTTACTATCTCACAACATACTTACTTACGTGCATCCAAGGTAAACCTTGTTCGCTTTATTTATTGGTAACATCTAATATCATAATTTATGGCCCCGCTATGACCTAATTTCATCACCATCTTGTATTTCTTCAGGAATCAATCAGAGTAGCAATGGCGACATTAGCAGATGACGCACAAAGGCATGCCCGAACTGATTTATTCAACAAATTTCGAAGGACTGTAACCAAGTTCTGGCATCAATCACGTGCATGCGAGATACTTTTCGTTTTTGTGGAACTTTTCCTAACAGTTGATAGCCAGGAAGTTTATGGTACCTCTGTACAGTCTGTCCTGCACCATTCATCTCTGTAATTACCTCTGGCCTTGAAGATAATGAAACTTTCCGAGTGAAATGAACTTCGGATGTTCTGCAGGAAGCTGAGATCCGTATATACTGGCACTGGGTAGAGCCAAGGATTAATGTGCCTCGTGTGCCATGTAGGCGGGAGTCAACAGTGGGTGTTTCATACCATTTTATCCTAGACTGAAAACATTGACCGTAGACTGGAGGACATCAAGAATCAATTATTCGCCTCTTTAGCGTTTGCCAAACTCATCACCTTTCAGTTTGTAAGAGAATATATCAGCGCCTGGGTCGTTGTTGCTTATTCTTTAGGATCGCGGGAAATTATGACACCATAGGGAGGACTATCCTTCATATTAAAAATGAACTCCAGCGATTAAAGAATGCCAAAAAAAGAAAGAAAAGGAGGAAGAAACAAAGACAGAAAAACACAAAGTGGAATAATAAAACAATAAAAATGCCTAGGCATAGCTTTGCTATAATGTATGCGTAGTCACAGCACGATGTATCGACGAACGTCCAGCCACAGCGCTCAATACCAGAACAGCCGCAATCGATACAGTCGCTGCAAAAAAAAAAGAATCTTGCACACAATGAAGAACGGTTCACATCATTACAAATACAATGTCCAGTAATTTAGCAATCTATGTTATAGAAAGGAAGCTAAAAATGAATGTTTCAAGTTAGTCAAGAGCGTGAACGATGTAGTAAGGTCAACTCATAGTCAATCACTCGTCTTTCATAGTAAGTGCATAAGTTCAAGATCTATTAGAAAGTTACCGACTGATGTGACGGCGTGTTATCATTTATGCACGACCAGGGACCAAGAGTCTCGTTCACGGTTAGAGGACGCCTATCCAGCCGGATCAACAGCCTGTGGTGCCTCTCGCATGGCGCTCGTTTTGCGGACACTAGATGAGCAGGTGTTCCACTGTGGCCTTTGAGGTGTTATAGTGGATCCAAAAATCGGACGAGCTGTTCTTTATTCTATGTAGGAAGTAAGCTGTGTAGGTCACCTTCAGGCGCAGAGGATGTATGAACCTATCGAATTTGTTATCAGTGCGTTGTTATGTTCCGAAGAGTCGAAATGAATGAATCTCAAAGAGCAGATAGCTTTGTCTGATCGTCAATTCTCGTCGCATCCCTAAGCTGTTATCCTCTTGTTGGTCGGGATTTTTCATGTCAGCTTGCGCGGCGCTCACACAAAAAAAGTGCGCCGATCCTGGAGACAGTTCTAAGAAGCGGGAAGCGCGCACTATGCTGCTTCTCCAAGAGGCATCACATGGCTTCATCAGGTGACATCATCATTTGACGAAGATGTCAGCGCGTGGCGTCACGTTTGACGTGATGACGTCATCAGATTACGTCATCAGGCGATTTTGTCACGTGACGATGCTGTTATCACGTAACGTAACATATGATGTGATGGTGTCATCACGTGACCTTTGGTGTGAACACGTTATCACGTAACGTTTGACGGGATGATGTAACCACGCTGCGTCATCACCAACCGATCCCAGAACCAGTGCACAGCGGAAATAGCACAGTGTGCTGCTTCTACAAGAGGCATCTTCCGCATAGCGTGTGTGCTGCGACCGTAATCGACATTATGGAAAACACTGACCACAAACAGTACCATCCCTTAGCGGCCGCGGCCTCTCAGACATACCTCAAACCGTGGCTGGAAAAGGGCTTTGTCTTCGTGTTTCCCCGCAACAAAAACATGTTATATCGTATACTCGAATTACAATCCGAAGCTATCAAAGCTACAGCTTGTATGTAAGTCGTACTTTACGAATTTTCTTACCCAGTTTACTTTGCAAAATTCAGTTAGTTGAATTAGGCACTTACGCTTGGCAGAGGGCCGAGAAGAATCAGGATGTATGCTGCACTTCTGCACACGTGCGTGCGCGCGTGACCTACGCCACTTGTAGTAATTGTACTTGCCTAACGTTGGCACCAACGTCAATGTACAGCGACCAAGGTAAATATGCCTGGTAGCGAAGCTTCCACAGAAGTTCATACATTCAAAACATGGCGGCTCATTGGCGGTTCATGGGACTTACCGCCATCTGTGTCAGGAGGGAACACTTATGGCGGAAGAAAAAATAATGTGACGTCATATCCGTTAAAAACAGACGTTACGGCATTTTGTTCTCAAAAGCGCAAGATATGTTTTCATAGGCCTGCCATTAGAGCTGCATATTCAAATGGCCCGCCATTCGACTTGATGGGCGTTTCCAGCTTTCAGCGCAGAAAGCGATACAGGAAAAGGTCAGCTGTACGGGCGGACACAGAGCGCAGAGCATACCTTCTTCGGAGGCCGACGAACGCTTTGGGCGTAGAGTGCTTGTCCTTTCGTCAGACGCCAAGCCCGTCGGCTACCGCTGTTGCACGAAAACAACTAAAGTAAACAAGTATCTGGCAGTCGTAGCTCACTGCCTTTGACTGCACAGGTTAAGAAACAATGAAACTACCCGCGTCCCCAAATTCAGACAAACGTCGACAAGCACAAACTGGAGGACGCTTAAGCTTCGCATTTAAGAGTGGAACGCGATAGCGTTATCGGACCCCGTTCGCATCGCATTTTTCTTTGAGTCGGCTTAAGTGCAACACAGAACTCTTACAAAGACCAAGCCAGCTTACAAAGACCAAGCTTACACCGATCTCTTTAAGGTCGGTTTCACTTTTAAAGAAAAACGCATTGCTGGGAAGACGTTTTTTCAGGGGCAATATAAGTCATTTTATATTAAACTGTGAAGGCCCTAGGACCTTTTTTATTATTTTATTAATTGTTTGCTATTGCCCCGATGCGCGCGCGTGTCCAACACGCATTAGGCAGGCGAAGTCCCAATTTGGCCTGCCGAGGATGCGAGCGCTATGTGGATAAGGTTTTCGTAAGTAGCGTACCCGAGCGCACCGCTGTTGGTATGGTAGAAATGCTGGAAAAGGGGTTTGTGTTTGGGTTTCCTCGTAACAGAATTACGTTTTCGCGTACATTCAAACAAGAGTCTGACGCCACCGTGTCTATAGCTTTTGGTTAAGTTGTACTGTGCCATTTTCCTGACAGATTTTACTGTGAGAAATTCAATTTTTGTTCACTAACACGTTGCGTCACGTGGAGGGCCTTCGCGGTCGGGTTGTTCGGCATGATTTTTCTCCGGCACGGACGCCGACATCCACGCCGATGCCGGATTGTCTGCGACACGGGGCTTCTAACGCTATCGCGTTAAAAAACACAACATGTGAGGGGGGCGTTTTGTAAAAGGTAAACTTTACAAGCGCGCCTTTGTGCACATTCCAAGAGCTGCATTGCATTGCAAGTGATAGCTGCTTCAGCGCCCACCGCTATCGATGGGCGCTCTCACGGTGGGTAAAGTCCCTAGATTTCAATATATTTTGGAACTTTATGGTGGACCCTCAAAAAAGGAATTTATTGATAATGATCAAATAAAATAGAGTTGTCTCTTCTTTTCTCGCCATGCGTATATAAAATTGATTAGGAATTTTATATACATTGAATGAATCTGTGCCTTGCTTTAAATAAAAAAAAAACTTTTTTTTTCTTTCCCAGTGTTTATTCGTTCCAAACACAGTGGCGCTTCAATCGCTGCTCCCATAACTACCCTTGCTGATGTCGGTGA
Source organism: Dermacentor silvarum (assembly GCF_013339745.2). Classification (NCBI taxonomy): domain Eukaryota; kingdom Metazoa; phylum Arthropoda; class Arachnida; order Ixodida; family Ixodidae; genus Dermacentor; species Dermacentor silvarum. Next base: position 428,867,597 of record NC_051154.1, read on the forward strand.
CAATTCGTTCTGAACTGCTTTTCGCCCGAAGCTTCGCGACCTATTTGGATCGACCTTGCATAGACTTTCACAATATGGAATGGGGGCGGATTTTTTGTCGCGGACTGTTTAGATAAAAAGACGCTTGGCATTGATATCGAACATTGAGTATGAGTAAAAGCACACAACTTATGCGCCACAGTAGGGAATATGTCTCCCACCTTATATCAATGCATGCCGTATGTGGCCCGGAATGCATTGAAAAGAAATTTGATGACCAGCCAGACATGCATTCTGTTTCTTTTTGAGATTTCAAACACTACTTGAGAACTATAATTGTAACATAGCGATGCTGTTAGCATCACTGGAGCCATCCTCGAATCAGAATAGACTATTCATCAACAAATACAATCAATTTACAAGGCTAAATATCGAATAAGATTGTGACTGCGCTCATCGTGCAATCTTCTCGAGGACATATTCGACTTATTTGGCGCTTGAGGCTATTTAAATTAGAAAGAACAGCCCTAATGTCTGCACCTAATATTCATCAAACACTGACATGAGTTGAACTATACGGCACCTACTTGGCCAATATAATAATGCTTCGGTGCGTCTCGCACAACGAAGGCACTTTTAACCTTTCCTGCAGACACTGGTCACTATGTGAGACCCTAATTATTTCGCATTTTTTGTGCTGTGGTGTTTTACATATGATGCATGTCTGTGACGTGCACTCTCCATGAGCATTTCACTTTTCATTATGACCACAAGAAGCATCATTTAGGCAGGCTTGCTCGCAAACCTCTCCAAACTGCAAAAAGTGCCCGTTCTCTTCACGCATTTCTTCCTGTAAGAAATACGGCACTATGCCTATGCTGAGGGAATACGACGAGATTCCGTTTATCAAGCCATGTCCATGCGCGCTGTCTCAAGAGGGTGAAATAAAAGACGAGCAATAGGGTGAGAACGCAATTGTGAGGGCTCGTACAAAGCGCATGCGCAGCATGAGCAGTTTTCCCGCTGCCTGCCGTCACAAGCCTGGGCTCCACTGTAGCTGATGCTGCAAGAAGCGTTGCACAGTTTCTGCTCCTAGGTGAAAAAGTGAACGACAGAGCGTGCAAGCGGTCGCGTCAATATATTTCTATTGTTTCACCAGATGACTTGACCTAGAATTGTGCCTTCTACGTCTGCCGAGTAGTTACAGTTTGGTGAGTACGTTTGAGTTTGATAGTGTTTTGAGAGTTGCGATTACCTGAAAACATTGGCACTAATGAACTTAAATGAAATACTTTGCATTTGTAGCAGAACGCACCTGCTCGACCAACTGGGCGTCGGTTTTGTGTGCCTCGAGGACATCGTTGCCGGAGAGGGAGGAATTATCTGACGGTCATGCTCGAAGACGCGACCTTAGTAGCCCAATGCAAAAGCCACCAGGCTACCGCGACAGGTCGTTATTGACCTCACCGCTTGCAGTAAACCGAAGAGTTACGCAGTAGTGGATGTCTGCTACGGTCATCGGTAATTTCTGCTAGCACGATGTCTAAGGTCGTGAAAGGCTGATGTGGAGCATTCATATGTTGTTGAAACGTCTGCGAAAACAAATGTAAACAAGTTTTCCTACCGGCTCATTTAAACGAGTGTTATGTATCTCATTTCTACAGGATGGGTAGATGATTTGTTGTCAATCCCAATTAGAGAAGGTTCAGCACGTCACGAAGGATGGCGTTGTACTTTGGAGCATAGAAGATGATGCATCTGACGCAGAATGGCCTGTTGCGGTCGTAACTAGATCGAAAATCCTCCCATATCTGTAAGGTACTTGTTCCGAAGTGAATAATTGTGTTGTGCCGTCATTCTGAGGACGTGATGGCGAATTTCTTTAATACGGCAACTTAATGAGAGAACGGAACCTGCTGCACCAGTCTAATCACAAACGTAACGCAGAGAAGTCTGTCAATGCTGTATGCGCACGCTTTGGATAAAATCGTCTCATCTAGCATCATTAACGTCGTCACGTGCCGAAAGCATAGATACACTATTGTGGGTCGTTTGGCTCACCGACTCTGCCTTACCCAATTTCTCGCTAAGTGATTAGATAACAAAAACTGGGGAAATGACGGTCTCGTTAAGGTAATGAACCTGTAGTCATTAATTGGCATGAGGAGTCAGTTGCCGATTCTGTTTAGTTGGAAAGCTGCTTTCAGTAAATAACCGACGTGCTAGCTGAACAGCTTAGGTGCGTGCTTAAATCTTGTAATTTCCGAAGAAACCTGGTTGCTCTTTCTTTCGGAAAACGAGTTCCGGAACTGTCACTTGGTAGTTCAATGGTTTATGGATTAGACGGTTTAGACTACATGCACAATACCGTACCCTCTACACAAAAAAAGAAAGGAGTTAAGAAGACACTGGCGAAGCACATAATGATTGTTGACAGCGTCTCATAGATGATGTTTTAAGTTGGCGTTTGTAAGGTTGTCATTGACAGCATCATTAATGGATATCCATCCATGCTTTAATTTACAAGCTTAGCAATAGCTTGCGCTTACCTGGCTGTGTATCAGCATTGATTCGAACGCGAACCAGTCGGAGACGTCTCCGACGCGCTGTTCCGCATCTACGCTTGCGCCTGCATTTTTAACTGTTGCTCAACTCCGACCTCAAAGTCTACAACTGGTACATTCCAAGCTTAGAAATCGGCTACAGAGGGATTACACGTCGCAACTCCATGTAATCATGTGTAGCAGGAATTCTGATCACAAATTTTTTTGTTCATGTCTGAATTTATGTTCATACATAAGAAAGTTGAGGTGAACAAGGTGGTGCACATGCTGAAAAGCAAACATGGTTTTCACGTGTACATCAGCAGGTCCATTCTTCCATGTTGCCAATTCTTAACCATGGTCTTTAAGGTGGCGCAAGAGCACTCCAGTTTACATTGCTCAGATGTTGTGGTGGGAAGTGAGCGGCAGTTGAGTGTGCGAAAATATGCAGAGATAGTTCCTATAAGCCACAATATGGAGCAAAAATAGGTTTTCCTTCTCCTTTATGTTCCTAATTCGACTTGCGTTATTATATATGATTTATAAGTCTGTTTTAACGTGTAGTTAGCGTCTTACCACAACACGCTTTTATAGCAATTTTAGTGTGCTAGAGGTTGCGCAACAAGAATCACCTTACATTGTAGACACTGGCATGCGTCAGGCTTTCTAGGGAAGCCTTGTGCACAGCCGCGCAATTTGGCTGCAGGATATTTGGGCATGGGCAGCATGTACTCAATTTACTTGGTGTTTATTTTTTTCGTTATAATATGGCGAATCTTAGTGAGATTAGTTTTCTTAGATTACTTCGCGCAATTTCTGGTGTCGGCCTACCCAACTATCGTCTGTGTCTTTAGAGGCGCGGTCGCACTAAGCCGACAAGACGCCGACGCCAACAGTCGGCCGACTAGTCGGCAGACTGTTGCTGAGAGGCATTCTGTCACATCAGGCCGACAAAGCTGCCGATGCGACCGACTACAGCGAGTTGTCGCAGTGTGAGAGACTCTAGGAATGTCGACGACGATAAAACCAGTCTGCCGACTGTCGTTCGGCCAGTCCTCCTGAGAGCGGGCGCTGATCGAAAACATCGCACCGACAACGCGACTGCCGCAGCAGCTGCGCTTTCATAGATACTTAATCGCCATCAAAAGTAATTGAAAATATTCTAGAATTTGAAATGCATGATCGTCAGTCCTTGCCAGCCATCCTTTTCTAGTTATTGAGCCTGTGTGTATTCTGTATAGCGGAGAGCTTACCTGCAGCCGAGGAGGTCATGTAGTCGCTACCTGCGAGTCAAATAAAAATCCGGTCACTGCTAGAGCGACATGAAGGTGGTTTTGAGTCGTTCGCGTTGAGTGTATATATATAGTTGAAGTCTCGCCATAGCGATATGAAATGAACCACTGTTCACTTTGTACGGTGCGCACACAAGAAGCGCCAGGAAAGCGACGACACGCACGTAAACCGAGAACCCGCTGTCAAACTCAGCAGTGAGAGCTGTTTGCGAAGACCAAGAGCTCATGTCAGCTGGTCTTTGCGGTAACCGGCGCTGCTCATACGCCGAAATTGGTATGTTTTCCAGCATTTCGTGGATATTTCATGTCATCGCTGCATGGTTTCTACTGTATTTGAAGCAAACGTCGAAATTCGTGGCCGTGTGCCGCCCTTGTGGCGCCATCTATTGCAGACGAAAACATTACTTGCTGACCCTTGTGGCTGCGCAGAATCCACACAGGCTCAATAACTCGACACAGATGGCTGGCAAGGGCTGAAGATTATGCATTTAATTTAAGAAGTATGTTTCTATTCATCATGAGCGCGATTAAGAACAGGGACGTGCATATTTCGCGTAAAATGCTCAAAAAATATTTTGTGTTTACCGCGCTGCACTCTTCTTGCTTAAATTTTGCAGAAAAAAATCGTATATCGGAGTCTACGTCGTTATTCTAACGCTTGACACAATTATGTGCCTGTTCTTTAAACAAATAATTGCGAAGTTCACTTCACTTATGGGGATGCAACCTGCTGCCACGAGGGTGCAAGCATATACCTGCGGCGCCGCCTGCCGGTCAGGGAGGGATGCCGCGTGTTGCCCGCTCGTATGGAACACGCAATGCCCCCCCACATGAAACGCTGCGTTCTGCAGCTGTCGGGAGGTGGCAGAGCCCGTATTCCCATAACATAGGCAAATTTGCACTTCTCTTTTCAAAACCAGGCAATTAACTGTGCCAATTTTACACTGAACGATGTAGACCACAAAATACCATCTTTCTGCAAAATTTAAACACGAACAGTGCAACGGTAAGCGCAAAACTTATTTAACACTTTAACCGAGATATGCACGTCCCTGCGTATATTAACTACAGTGTACTACAATAAGGCTGGGTGGGCCAGACAGCGCTCTTCCGCTGGATTGGGGCGGCGACGCGCTCCGCGGCATATTCAACGTACTTTCACTGCGGGCGCTGAGACCGATTGCGCATGTACGCTCTTCGAATGGTCTTCCATTAAAGCCAAGCTTTCTTTACCTCTTCCTTGGACTTTTCCACTGCTGCTGTTGTTGTTTGGCGCAGCGCGTCGGGGGGTGGTTCGGTTCGTGTGTATACATGGGAGGAGGGCGGCAGAGAGGAAAGGCGACGCGAGAAACTCGTTTTGACCCTGCCACCGCGTCGAATGTGCACAATGCCCTCTGGAGCTCCCTGGGCGTCGCCACATTAGCCTCTTAACAGCTGTAATTATGCATGACCCCACGTAAAAGCATTGCAGAGAATGGGTAGAAGCAACGCAGCCATGAAACGAGGGAATAACAGCCTTGGCACTCTTCGCTCGCAACTTGCATACATGGTGGGATTACGGGACAGGGAAAATGCGACGTGAGAAGGCAAGGAAACGCTGCTACTCAATGCGCGCGCCCTCGAAGCACCCTAGCTACTACTAGACACGACAGCGGTTGTCGATAACCTGAAATAATTTAGTTTCAAGGTACGGCACGCTACGTTTCTACTATTTCTCAAAAATGAACACCATGCAACTTCGTCAAGCGTGCAACTGATGCACGGCGTGCGGACTGAAAGCCGCATTAAAGCACCGTAGCCTCTAGGCGACATCGTAACACCGCACAGTCTAAGCGTCGCAGTTTAATTGAACACTTCTGTACCCGTCGCGCTAGATTTGCGGCTGAGGCATTGCTCGAGGTCGCAGGTTCGATACCGACCGCGGCAGCCACATTACGACGGGGGCTAAATGCAAAAAAGGTTCCTGTACTCAGGTTTAGGAGTTCGTCAAAGAACCCCAGGGGGTCAAAATTAATCCGATTTGACGAAACCCGAAAACCGCTGGCTGCCAACATTTATGCAAGAGGTCTTCGGTGTGCGCCTCGTGAACTGCGACTCCAACACACCATTACTGACTTCCAGAACAGGTGGTGCAATCGGTCACGTTTCGGCGCGGGGAATTCAGACGGTCAACGTTGAGCACTTTGTTTCGTACTTCTCCGTTCACTCGCCCTTGCTTACCTTTTTGCTAGCGTCGCAGCGTGAGGACGACACTACGCAACTAGCAGTTTAGCTTATAAGCGCTTCTGCCTAGATGCGATGCGCCGTGTCAACCAATGACAGTGCTAACCTTCTCGCTGGCTACGAACAACGCCTCAAGCAAACAGGTCTCTCTGTGTCCTAAGTGGACAAACACAAGTGATGCAGGCAAGGTAACATTTCAGATCATATCGCGACTCTCGTATGCCGCCAACATCACCGGTAAATACCCTAAATTAACGCAAAAAGCACAGAAAGCATCGCTTCCATCGACTCCCATAGTGCGTGGGACCTGCATATTTTTTTCAACTGCAAATTCATGTTTACTCTTGCCACGTATACATGTTTAAGGCCGGATTATACAGCACAACATTTTCAATTTTGCTGCCATTAGACAGTTTTAGTTTAAAGCTAGCATAACAGCGGGGTTAAGGAAAATAGCGTTAACATTCCGCAAACTAACACCACGGAAAGCGAAATTTAGTATCGCTTGATAGCGTAGTTTACGTGCAGGACGCTATTTGATTACGCACTTAATTTCGCTTACATAGTGCACCTAAGTGATTCTATCTATTCGCCAAGCTTTTAGTGTGCGTCCGAAAAGCGCGAGAGGTAGCGCAATGAAAGCCGGGAGTGCGTTTTATTTGTACGCGGCGAAATCCGTACAAGTAGTAGAAGTTCATGACCGTGGCCTCCGAGATGTCCTGATCTCAGAGGCCATACGTCGTCGCGTCTGTCTTCCAACTTCCTCGATTGGTGGCACTGCCATTCCGGAAGTTTCAGGAATCCCGGAAGCAAATATTCGCTATTAGATCAGGCATGAGCATGCTGCAGCAAAAATCCGATGACCACTCAGCACATCCTAATAGAATGCGAAGGGATTCAACCAGCGAGATCTTTTTTTTCATTTCATTATTATTTGGGCCAATTTACAAGCAAATAGAGGGGGCCAAGGTAAAAGCTGCTTATTGGCAGCTTGAGTGCTCCCTGGCCCCCTTTACATATTGGCAGACCGGTGGCGAAGATTACTTTCAGAAATGAAAAACCAATAATGGGTTACATCGATTAAAGGGAGTAATTACATTTGTTTCACTGTGAATACACTTGGTTTCACTGTACCATGGTGATTTAAATCATGGCTTTCGCAAGACAGATGAGCACAGAAACTTTCTTTATAGGTTGAGTGTTTTTACTGCGTCCCATTAGCTCATTTACCTTGTTCCACATTTTCTCTGTATGTCCCTCGCATGAAGAAAATATAGGTAAATAATAGTGATTTCTGGTATTTCTTAGCTCTTTATTTAACTTATTTCAAAAATTTTTGTAGCATTTTAGATACTCGCCGTTCCGAGATTTTTTAAACCTGGCATAAACGTTTTCTTTTTTTCTTTTTTTAGAAGCTCTTTGGTGAATCCAAGATTTCTGATAAGCTTTGTGGTTTCCTTTCTTATGTAGGAAATGTTGCGCATAAACAGTTGAGAATTTCTTTAAGGAAATGCTGTATGCTTGCTCAGCCTCGTTTTGATGAAAAACCTCCGTCCAAGATACTTGTCTCAAGATGTCCTGAAAGGCAGGTAATGCGTACTTGTTTATTGTCTGAAATGTTTTTTCGGTGTTTTCTTTTTCGGTTTTGTTTGCTCTTGTGTGGATAAACATGACTACTAGCATGTGGTCGCTAAGATAACAGTTTAATACTCCACTAGTTACTAAGAATGGACTATAGTTAGTTATAAAAGGGTCAAGAGTAGTTTTCGTGTTTCTTTTAGTCTCGCGAAGGTTTTAACTGCATTTATACATCCGCATGACACAAAAATTCTTTGAAATGTCGTAGTCCAGCACCATCGGAAGTCATATATATGTTTAAATCTCCTCCTAAGACCACCTTATATTTATTTTTTGACGCAAATTCTAGCATGCGCTCTAAAAAAGGAAAAAAAGTTCCAGTAAACCATCCGGCCAGCGGTAACATACTGCAAAGAGTACACCCGGTGTTTGGACACACAGCATTTCAGTTTTCTGTCATACTAGGATACTCGGCAAACAGTTCAAATGATAGAGAATCATCTATCAAAACAGATACTCCTCCACTGCAACGTGAGATTCGGTTTTTATGAAATACTTTTTTGCGAGCCACGCGAAAGACATCAGAGCAATACCATGTTTCGATTAGCATGACTACATTGCACTGACTATTTATATCAGAAAAAATGTTTCAAATTCTGGTAGCTTGCTGGAGACTGATTTAATGTTCATATGTATGAAAGATAGTCCCTTCTTTTATTAATTAATTAATTAATAATTAATTAATTTATTTATTTATTTATTTACTTATTTATTTATTTATTTATTTATTTAACATACTCTCAATGCCTGATGTCGTTACAGAGAGGAGTGGTGAATCATCATATAGTGTTAGAAACAGCAGTTTGAAAGGATGAATGAACCGGATTGCTGGTTTTGATGGCAGATACACTGGCACTGCGCGAATAATTGCATACAATGAAACGTGCAGAGCGGTTCTGAATGACTTCAAGTAAGTATGTTAGCTGTGCTGTAGATGGATCCCAAATTGATGAAGCATACTCTAGTTTAGATCTTACTAGCGTTTTATATAATGTAAGTTTGAGGGAAGAGGGCGCGCGAGAAAAATTGCGACCTAAAAAACCTAGTGTTCGATTGGCGGAGTTTGTCACGTATTCAACGGGAGTTTGCCACGACAGGTTGTTAGTAATGTGAACACCTAAATATTTATAGGAAGTGACAGAGGACAGAATAGTGTTGTTAATTTTGTATGAGGATGTAGAAACAGCACTACCACGAGAAAATTTCATCATTTTACATTTTTTACGTTTTTTTCATTAACCACTGGTTACACCACGAAGAAATGGTGTTAAGGTCAGATTGAAGTAAAAATGAATCATCTGGGTTAGTTATTTCACGATAAATAACACAATCGTCAGCATAAACAGAAATGTTAGACGTCAATTCCTCCGGAAAATCGTTAATGTAAATAACAAATAAAAGAGGCCCAAGGACTGAGCCTTGGGGCACACCAGAAGTTACAAAACAGGTTGGTGAAACGGAATTGTTAGCAGATACGAATTGAGTTCGTTTGTCGAGAAAGCATTCAATCCACTTAAGTAAATAGGGGTCAATGTTAAGTCTGCTTAATTTCAGAAGAACGAGACGATGGCATACTGTGTAAAAGGCATTTTCAAAGTCTAAAAAGATACAATCAATGAAAGAACCTCGGTCTAGAGATGAGAACAGGTCATTAGTAAACATAACTAGTTGTGTCTCACATGAAAAATTTTTTCGGAAACCATGCTGATATTTACTAAAGAAGTTGTTAGATTCAAGGAATAGCACAAGATTAGAGAAAATGATATGTTCCAGAAGTTTCCCGGGAATGCTGGTTAACGAAATGGGTCTGTAGTTGATAGCGCATGAAGGATTACCTTGTTTTGGAATTGGCACCACCTTCCCCGCCTTCCAGTCGTTTGGCAGCACACCGCATTCTAAGGACTGCTCAAAAAGTTTAGATAAAATGATAGACGAGTGGGTCACAGTGCATTTGAAAAACTGAGCAGTTATTTCATCAGTGCCGGGTGGAGATACCTTTAGATTCTCGACGAGGTTTGTTATTCCAACCCAGTCAATGATTATGGGATCCATCGTGGGAAACGAGAGGTTATTAAATACGGGTGATAAAAAAGACTGATCATCAGAAAACGAACATTTAAATACGTTATGCAGAGCAACACAGCACATATCAGATGGTATGACATTCCCCGTCTCATGAAATAGTTGGATATCTTGTTTCGGTTTGCCGTTAACCACTTCCCAAAATTTACGCGGTTTATTTCGAAGCAGCGATGGAAGAGTGCTTGAAAAGAAATTGCGCTTGGCCGCTTCAAGTTCACGCTTGTAATCAGAGACGCAGTTTTGATAAGCTGTCCAGCGGTCAGCTTTATCACTTGATACTGCTTTTCTGTAAATTCTTTTTTTCTTGTTTCGTAGACGGCTGAGCAGCGGAGTGAATCAAGGAGAGCGAAACTTGGAATGAATTTTACGCAAAGGCACATATATCTCGATAAGCGAAAGCATTTTTGTTTTATAAATTGCCCAGTTATCTTCTAGACTATTATACGTGTAGAAGCGCAGGAACGATTCGCAAAAAGATTGCATTTCGACGTCAATAGCGGTGCTATTCGCTCTAGCATAATCTCTTATGATTTTTCTGTGCTGTGGCGCTCGCTCGAATGGAAAGTTGCAAAGAGAGTGAAGGATACAATAGTCGCTTCCGGTGCCGAAACTGCGACTGGACACACGGGTGGCAGCGGCGGTGGTGAAAGGACGCTTCGCTTATCTGTTCTTGTTTGCCTATACAGACGTCCGGAAAGCTGCTGCCGTGGCTGCGGAACTGCGTGCTGATTGACGTCACTGACCTCGTACAAGTGTTGTCACACTTCCGGTGCCGAAACTGCGGCTGGACACACGGGTGGCAGCGGCGGTGGTGAAAGGACGCTTCGCTTATCTGTTCTTGTTTGCCTATCCAGGTTGGTAAATTCACTTATTTTTTCTATTTAACGCTACGTTACCGCTACCGCCGTTGGCACCGTGTTCTCTACTTTGCTCAGTGCTGTGTGCTATATGTGCCTTTTGGCAAAGTGAGTGCTGCCGTGTATTTCTGGACCACGGAACATGGCCAACAAATGTCAGTCCTGCGATGAGCCCCTCCCACTTGACGGCCGCGTCCTGAAATGCAGCGAATGTGAGTCCTCTTATCATATCGGTAATTGTTCTGGCTGGTCGGAATCAACATTCAAGAGCAAAGGCGAGAGCGGCCGCAAGGCATGGCGATGCATTACTTGCCGTCCAGCAAAAGCCAACGGTGGGGACAGAACAAACGTTAATGCTGAGCTATCTGTCTGGCAGATATAACTAGGAGGCTTGATGCTCTGGCTGGGTTGCCAGCTCAAGTTGGGGGGATAAAGGACTCAATTGAGCTATTGTCACAGAAGTACGATGACATCCTGAACCGACAGGTTAAACAGGAGCAAGACATTAGTAGCTTGAGCAGGCGTGTAGGCAGATTAGAAGCGGTTTCCACATCAAATGACATTCAGCAATTGAAAGCGACTGTAAATGATCTTGAGTTTCGCAGTAGTAAACTAAACATAGAAGTGCAGTCAACCACAAAAGTTTGCGGACCACGCGAGCGCGTGGCCAAGAGTCTCTTCGCGACACTTCCGCTACGTCACCAGCGATCGACAGCAGCGCTACGTTGAAGACGCATCCCTCCTTAAATCTATGGCCTGTCTATTTTCGCACTGTGCGCAAATATTTTCTACCTATCTCTTTCAACGTGACGCGCTCTTGTTAGCCAGGGCTACTTGCTTATATTTTGAGAGCAGAATATCAGTACAAGTAATCAGACAGCGTATTCTTCGGCTGTTATCAGTTCTATTTTCGCGTAGCCACGCTGTTTTTTTTTTCGTGAGTGAGCGGTGAGGCAGCCATGGGACACAGATGCTTAGTCAGTAGGCAGAATTTTTCCGTTCCTCCCCCATCGCTAAGTGACAGTAGCGGCCGGGATTTGATCGCCTGCGCCCAGGTTTTGCTGCGCAAAGCCCGAACCACCGCGCTGCTATAGTGGTTACATTTAGAAAAATAAGAAATAATCGGGTGCGATGACTCTTTTTATAACCATTTGCGACACGGCGTCCTCGTTTGGGGACTCGAACTTCGGAGGCGCGTCCCACGCCACGTGTTTCTTCAAATGACCTAAAACTCAGTGTGCACATTCGTGTCCGCTTCCTGATGGGACAACTAGCGGTCAGTTAACTTCATTGTCCTGCGTATTGCTGCAGATGATCACTTTGCTGGATACACTACCATGTTAGACAATCGTTCGACGTGCCGCGTTCCAAGACCAACGTCAAGAGTATTTTTTTTTCTCCGGTCGACACGAATACAACCGAAAAAGCAAGTGTGCATGCGTTTCGGGCCTAATAGTTGATTCTTTTTATGCAAGCATTGAAGCTGACGGATTTCAGAATAATTAGATAATTAGTTATACGCTAATTAATTTTTTTACTGAAACTCGCACAAAACAGCACATTGCTTCGTCTTCTTTCTTGGAATGTAATAGTGAGCGTCTTGAAATGATGCCATGCGCATTTGACGCATTTGCAGACAGTGCATCATAATTCGTGTCTGAAGGAGATGAATTTATTCACAAGACATTTACAGAAGTGTCATGAAACATAGGTCTCTCAATGATCTAGTAGGAAGTGAAATGTCCGCCGTTTTCTAGCACCTTATTGATGCGTGTGGGCATCGACTCGTACAAAGATTCAGTAATCTCCGGTCGACCGCGCAGGCTTTCCCATTCTTGTGCGATCGCTTGCCACAGCGTATCGGCCGTGCGGCCGCGGTTGGCTCGTGTGGACAGCCGTTTCTTCAACATGCCCCAGACATTTTCTATGGGATTCAAGTCGGCGCCACATGGAGGCCACTCAAGCTGGCAAACAGCATGTTCTTCTAGCAATGACTGGACGATACGTGCTTTATGGATCGGGCTGCGGTCGTGTTGAAAAAAATAGCAGCCGTCGCTGAAGGGACCGTCCAGCGCATACGGAACGAGGTGTCTAGTGATGACGTCGCAGTACCGTGACGCAGTGAAGGGCCCTTCCAGACGCACAAGGGGACCAAGGCCATCTTTGCTGATTGCTCCCCACACGCTCACGGAACACCGTCCACTGGATAGAACACTCTGTGTGTAATCAGGCAGATATCTGCAAGAAATAGCATACAATTGGGTTCCAGCGGCGCGTCTAAAAATGTTGTGATTCCTCTTGCGTATGAACTTTATAATGCTGTTATAGAGTTGCAATAGAAAACGTGCAAACATCATTAGATAGTACTGAAAGACCCACTGGCAGCTTTTAATTAGCTTCAGAGTAAGTATTACTATGAAACAATCGTTAATGTTTTCAACATAATACCACTACAGAAAAATCTCGTAATGTCCAAAAGCTCATTTTACGTGAAACATGTTGTGATGCAGAATTAGCTTCGTGAATTAACTGCCAATACACTGTAAACACACCTGCAGTTTAGTGGACGCCAAACCCGCTTCCGTTGGTCCCAGCGCGTGGAAAAAGTTGACTCGTCGCTAAAGATGACATCGCCCCATTTCTCTGTTGTCCAATCTTTCATTGCTGTAGCGAGCATGAGTCGTTCTTGTAGCTGGCTGTCTGAGAGGCAGGGCTTCTGTGCTGCTACGAAAGACTGCAGGCCAAGCTCACTCAGCCTTCTTCTTACAGTCTCAGACGATACCGTGAGCGAGAGCGCTTCTCGGATATCCTCTGCACTTTGAAAAGGATCAGCCACGATGGCGGCCGTAATCAGGCGGTCCTCTTCCTCAGTCGTGGCCCTTGGACGCCCACTGCGCTCCATATCTGTGAATCTGTCATCGTCGCGGAAAGCTTGAATAATCCTATTCACGGCAGTCCGGCTCCTGTTGGTTCGGCGGCAGATTTCGCGCTGAGGTATTCCCTCTATAAATAAACGCACAATGTGCCTTCTTTCGTCAAGTGGAACACGCAGCGGCATCTTTCCAAATAGGCAATCACCACGTGGCCTGAAGCAAGTCTACTACGTTTTCAGCGACTGATGCGAAGATGCGCCTATGTGTGAAAGAAAATTTTCTATGCATCCGCTTTTTCTTTATTTTTGATGACAGTGAAACACCTCCCTACCCTTTCTCTCAAGACGCAGAAGCAGCAACACTCATTGGACCAAGATGCTGCCAACCAAAGTGCGCCAGTAAACGTCGCGTAAAAAAATCGTCGCAGCGCTTCGTGAAACTTATCTACTCACTGGCACACCAGTCGACAAAGGTTGCAGTGATTGCTCCGATACTGCTATCAAGCCAGATATGTGGCTGTCTTATCGCAGACAGCGCTCTGCGTCAACACAACGAACTAACAATGTCATGCACGGGAATAAAAAATTAACAGGCAGGCGAGTACCAAGAGGGCTCATATCCGGGAGAGCGCCCCTGTCGCCGCTAGGTGGCGTACCGCTAGGTGGCGCGGATGGCAGTCTGGCACGCGCTCGCGTGGTCCGCAAACTTTTGTGGTTGACAGTACATGACATTCGAGCTGCGCCAAACGAGGATTTGCTGTGTAGGTTGAATGATCTGGCTAAGACTTAACCTACCAGAGCTGACGGGGAATGACATAGGTGCTATTCACAGACTACCATCAAAGCCAAACAAAACGCCTGGCATTATTGTCCGATTTGCCCAGCAGTCAACATGCGATAAGTGGCTGGAAAAGCGGAAAGCCCTAAGGAATGATTCATCGGGTGTTTCGATCACTGAGAACATGACCCAACATAACAGAGAGCTGCTCCGCTGCGCAAAGGATTGGGCAGAGCGTAATGGCTACCGTTTTTCATGGCATTGTAACGGCAAGATTCTTGCAAGGAAAAGAGAGGGTGATAGCGCCGTTGTCATTCGTTGCGCGGCTGACCTTGATAAACTGTGATATGCTTTTTTTACCGGGCACTGTATTCTGATATTTCTTTTAGTAGCCCTCTCACCATGCTTCCTTCCTCAACTGCGCAGGTAGACGTTATAAACCTTAAAAACTTCTATGATACTTGTTGCCAAAAATGCCTTAGTTGTGTTCATTTTAACCTTAGATCTGGTAGAAATAAGCAGGATCAACTCGATTATTTTTTTAGTGAAGCGAAAGTACGCTTTGATGTTGTGATGTATTCAGAAACCTGGTTTGCCTCGGAAGAGGACGTGTTTACATTTCCAACATATAAATCCTATTACATGAACCGCAAAGGCAAAAGGGGTGGTGGCGTAGCAATGCTAATCTCCAACCTAATTGATTCTGAGCTAATCTCAGAATTCTGCTGTATTACTCCTTTTTATGAAACGCTTGCTATTGGATGTGGTACTTCAGTTTTTTGTGTTTGTTACCGCCCTCCCTCAAATAATGTCCGTTTGTTTTTCTCCTTTATGAACTCTCTGTTAGAATTCATCAGTGAAAGAAAATACGCTCTAATTCTAGGTGGTGACTTCAACATCAACATGTTAGCTGATAGCAGTGCTAAATTGGAACTCGAGTCGTTGTTAAACTCACATTCTTGTAAAAATTTTATAACATCCCCCCGCGAATCACTCCACAGTCAACAACACTTTTAGATATGTTTATAACCAATTTTGATCCCTCCTTTGTTAAGGCTGGCACTTTAGTTCATAATATTAGCGACCACTTGCCTATATTTATGTTTGTCAGTCAATTCACTAACACACCTAAACCACTGCATTCGGAATTTTCATACAGAATAATTACCCCAGAAACACTATCCGCTTTTAGAGACCGCTTAGGCAGAACAAACTGGAACGAAGTATTCGCAACGAGCGACCCAAACTTGGCATACGATTTGTTTATGAAGAAGTTTTCTGAATTATACTTCGCATGTTTTCCCGTCAAGACTTTTAAAACCTGCAAAAAAAGTCGAAAACCCTGGGTAAATAAAGAATCCCTCAAGCTTATAAGAAAGCGGGACCATTTGTTTAAGGCATTTATAGTGAGTAAATCCCCTGAAGCCCTCAAAGCTTTCAAGAAATACAGAAATTTTGTTACTAAACACCTTCGGAATGCAAAAAAGCAATATTATTCTAACCTGTTCAACTCGACACAAGGACGCACAGAAAATGTTTGGAAGGCATTAAACACTGTAATTGGTAGTGCATCTGAGGCAGTAACTAAAATTGTAAAAGACAGAATAGAAGTTCAAGGCTCTGAGCTAGCTCATGCATTTAACGTTTTCTTCCTATCAGTTGGTGACGCTACCACCAGCAGCGCTGACCTAAGATATATGAATGACCGAACTAACCAAACCATATTTTTAGAGCCAGTTTCAGATGGTGAGCTTGTAGCCACATTTCTAACCCTCAGCAATAGCAAAGCCCCTGACGCGGACAATATTCAAATAAAACCTGTAAAATATGTCATTGATATACTAGCACCATGCCTTACCTACATATTTAATATGTGTTTGTCTACAGGAATCTTCCCTCGAAATATGCAGATAGCAAAAGTTACAGTTGTATACAAAAAGGGTAATAGAAATGATATGTCCAACTACCGTCCTATCTCAGTTCTGCCTGTATTTTCCAAAGGCTTGGAGAAAATAATTTTGAAACGCCTGACCTCTTTCACTGACCGCTTCAACTTGATAAGCTCTGCACAGTATGGCTTTCGCAGAAACAAGTCTACAGAGCTTGCACTACTGGCTCAAAAGGAATTCATTCTAGAAAATTTCTGGTGTAGAAATATGGTGCTTGGGCTTTTTTTGGACTTTTCAAAAGCCTTCGACCTCATTAATCATGATATTCTGCTTCAAAAAATGGATCACTATGGCATAAGAGGTGTCACGCACAAACTAATCAAGTCGTATTTACTATACCGTACTCAATTTGTTGCCATCGAAGGAAATCATTCTTCAATAAAATGCATTAAAACAGGCGTCCCTCAGGGAAGCATCCTGGGACCGTTTCTGTTCATACTTTATATTAATGAGATTGTCCACATTGATAAAACAGCCCATTATATAATCTATGCTGATGACACGAGTTTATTGTTTTCGGGCAAATCATGTGCCGATTTGGGTAGTCGAGTGAATAGCGCACTGTCTGAAATTAATGCATGGGCCCAAATGAACTCCCTAAAACTAAACATTAATAAAACGAAGGCAGTTTTATTTCACCCCCGCCACGCATATGTCCAGTTACCCACCATTTTGTTAAACAACTCTAAAATTGAAGTGGTAAAAAGCTTCAAATCATTGGGCGTGTATTTTTCACAAAACATGACATGGGATGATCACGTGAACTACATTATTAATAAACTATCTAGGACAACAGGCATTATGCGCCGCCACTGCTACAATTTTCCTACCTCTGTTAACATACTCATATATAACTCTTTATTTTTGTCTCTATTAAATTACGCGTTTCTTGTATGGTCAACAACAACAGCTGGAAACATTAGCAAACTTACCGTCCTGGAAAAAAGTGCTCTACGCCTAGCCTGTAAAGTTCCATATCGCTACCACACTGCAGACTTGTTTAAGAAGTACCACATCATTCAGGTTACATCAATGTAGGATTACAAGCTATGCCGTTTATATAAACACGGTTTGCTGAAAAATAATGATGACATGACTAGCCTAGAAAGGCTAGAGAAAAACATTCATGCTTATAATGTACGCCATCCTGAAGTGTGGTATGTCGCGAAATGTAGAACTAATTACGGAAATGAAATGTTAAAATTTCAATTGCCTACACTTCTAAACCACATAATAAAAGAAAATAACATGTACATATCTAGTACATCACCAAAACAACTGCGTTTAATGTTTGTATAATGATGTGATACGATGATTTCCTTTTTCTTTATGACTGCTTCGTAGTCCCCTTTTCAAGTGACGTTTTATATCTTTTGTGTTTCCTTAGTAGGTTGTACTTCCTTAGCCGCACGCTTTTATGCTTTCCCGTGTGCTAGGGGGGTCAGGGCACCTCAAGCTGTTCTTACAGCTTTTACCTGCCCTCCTCGTAACTTTTTCTTGTTGCGGAATAAAATTCAATTCAATTCAATATGTAAATGCTGAAAACACATCAGGGATTGAAGTAAGGACTAAATCTAGCACATTTGATGAGGTATCAGAAACTCGCGTAGGTTTTTTAACTAATTGGGTTAAATTGAAATCATGACAGAGATTAACAAAATTAGAACTTTCATTAGTATGCGTACAAATAACGCCATGGTTGCTATCCCACAGAATATCTGGGAAATTAAAATCACCTAAAACTAGAAGGGGAGAATTTGGGTATTGTACTAGAATGTTATTTAAAGCGTCATGCAAAGAATCACAGAACGTGGAACAAGACTGAGGTGCGCGGTAACAGGCACAAATAATTACTTCGTGATGTCCGAAATGAACGCATGCACACACAATTTCTAGTCGAGATATGACTGGTATAACTTGACAGAAATGACGCGTTGATACTGCAATAAGCACACCACCGCCTGTTTTTCCGCTTCGATCAGATCTAAAGAATTTATAATCATTGTGGCAGCGTAAAATTTCATTATCAGCGATTTTACTTGAAAGCCAAGTTTCTGTCAGTACAACCACATCTGCAGCACAATCATCAACGATAGAAGACAAATCATCTCGTTTGTGAATGACATTTCTAATGTTTGTAAAGACAAAGGATATGTTGCCTACGGTAGACACGCCCCTCTTAGAAGACTTTTGCTATCTCTTTGGTGGATTATCCTGCCGTGACGTAGAAGCAATTGACGAAAGTGGAGAACGATCAGCAATCTGGGGTATTTCGTACAGAGTATCGGTTTGCGAGGAGTACATGAAGCATTTTTTGTTTATGAACGTCCTATTGTGTCGCAAGAAAAACGGCTGTCCGCTTGCCTTGCCATACCCGGTAAGTTTCTTTCGGCAATTACCAGTTGCCTTGCAAAAGTCTGCAGAAATGCTTACACCTGTGCCTTTAAGTTTGCCCTTATTAGAAAATATAGCATCTTTTGTTTTCAAGCTCGTAAATTTTACAATTATTGGTCGACATTTAGTAGCTACGAAGGCTCCCAATCTATGGGCTCTAGATATACTGTCGGATGATAACTGCATACCTAAGCTACTACATAAAAGAGCTTTAACTTTTTCTTCCGATTGAGCCCAGGATTCACTTGACGAGTCAGCAAGACCATAAAAAATCAGGTTCTCCCTACGTGCGCGGTCTTCAAAATCGTCTAGCCTGCTCTGAAGCTCGGCACTTTCTTCGCGAACTGTGTCCGCAACTACTTGAGTGACAAACTAATGGCCTGCAACATCTAAATTATTTACACGGTCCTCTACGGTGGAAAGTCTAGTGTTAATGTCACACAGTTTGTTCTAGGGCGATCTGACATTTTTGACGTCGTCAAGCATTATCCTTAGTTCACCATGACGCGAGTCAACATGTGCAACAATAGTTTTAACAACTGCTAACTCCGGTGGTAAATTCAGGTCACCGGGTCCAGGGTTTTCTTCAATGTCCCCACACAATATTAGTAGTTTGATAACATTGAAGCAATCAGAAGTAATGGTGTAAAGAACACTGGGGCATGGTAGGAGCAGCAGAAATGCAATATTCGATTTTTTACAATAATGAGCTTCACCAACCTGCACCAAGAAAAGGAACGGGTTTATGGCCGGCTGCATCCCTGCTGCTCCAACATGCCCACTGAAAGGTTCAGCAAGCCGCTGGCGTTTTAAAGAGTCGGGTAGGGGTGATGGCACTGACGATAGTGAAGCATCGATATGAGGAGGCAGAACTCGTGCGTAGATGAACATTTCCGGTATCGCGCATCGAGCATTAGCCGACAAAACAGGACATTGGGTATCTGACAATGCATCAGATATGGATGATGCCCTTCCAGTTGCGTGAAGTTCGTCCGGTGACGCAGTTGCGCAGTGCGGAGCCGAAAGCGCCATAGCGAGTCGGCTGGTCTGCATCGGGCATTTGTCCGGGCAGCTGGTCCTTCCTGACGCAAGTGCAGCGAGCTGCACCAAGAAAAGGAACGGGTTTATGGCCAGCTGCATCCCTGCTGCTCCAACATGCCCACTCTTGGCCAAGTGGCCAAGGACGTGAACCAATCCTCATTCCCTAGATATCCCTGATGATTCATTTCGCCAAAGAGTCAAATGATAGCAACAAGAAGCTGGTGTTCATTACAACAGAAGATAATTTTCATCCTTAACGACATTTACCGATTCACCGTTGGCCCTGCGGACGAGAACTTTTCCATTTGAGTGCCACACGAACTTGTACCCGACTCCTTTGCCCATTCTTTGGCAGTACCAAGGAGCTTCTTCGAGCGAGAGCTTAGGTTTTCGTTAATGAAGATGTTGCCCTGGCTGTCCCTTAAGGCTCGCCTTTTGGCAATTCATGCATCCGTCAGTTCCTGCCGTGCAAGGCAGACAATAATTCCGCGCGTTTATTCTTGCTTTGCCGGGATCCTAGGAACTACCACAACATCCTCCTCAAAGGTTGAAGTTAAAGCTTCTGTGCAAGGTCGTTTACCTTTTCGCGTAGGTTTTCACCATCATCCTCAGGTACACCGTGTATTTCAATGTTAAAACCTCTGCTATGCCATTCAAGTGCGTCTATGTCAGCCTGAATCTGATCGAGCTGCCTAGGGGAAGCGTACTTTTTTTCTACTTTCCGTTTGACAGTGTTTAATTCCTTTTCGTGTCTCTCAAGCCTTCTTTGAATTTCATCAATGTGATCGGAAAGTGTTTGGACTACTTTGTTTGTTAGACTAACAAGCAAGTTTAGTTTTCGGTCCATTTCAGCAAGTTTTTTTTATTATTTCATTTTCATTCTTACATGCTTTTGCAGAGGAGGAGCTTTTATTTCCTGTAGGTTTGCAAGACTCGCACTTCCAAGGCTTCTTTAATTGATCTCTTTTGCCCTTAATAGCACATTTAGCAACGCCGGAGCAGGTACCGCTATGATACGCAAATTCGCATTGTGAACAAGTCAGAAACGATTTGCCTTGATCTATCACAGAGCGACATTCACAGCAACGCGACACAGTTTGCAACTGTACAGGTGTATGGCTCTGAAATAGGGTAATATGAACAACAAATGAACACAAATTCGTAGATTGGCAGTAGCGGTAAGAGCGCGTTGCAAGATGAGTAGAGAAAGAAACCAACCTGGGAAACACAGAAGAGCGATAAGTGCCGTGTCCTTTGCGCTCCACCACCACAGCCAATATGATAGGAAACGCCCCCGGCTCAGTTACGAGCTGTGCTTCGTCGACGACGATGGCAGCACACGTAGTCCGGCTTGCGAACAGATAGCGCGAAGTTCAAATGTCCAGGTTAGCACAGGCGATTGAAAGGCTTTTGGCAAGTAGCATAGTACTGAAGATGGAAGCAGCTGGGCAGGTCCAAGAAAAGTTGTACTCCAGGCCTGTTGTAGTAGCATTGGGTCCCCAGCTAACCTGGGAAACACATAAGAGCGATAAGTACCGTGTCCTTTGCGCTCCACCGGTATACAGCCAATATGGCTGTAGCAGTAGAAGAACTATGTAACGAACAACTTCCAGAAGCGCTTAGATATAAAGTAGACGGAAGTATCAACCGGTCAGCAGTCGAGATAAGCATGAGAAGTTTAGAGTATTGTTGGAGAAAAAGCAGCGGTACAAGGTAGGTAGAGAAGATTAAAGGGATGTATAAAAGAATGCATGAAGGAAAAACATTGATAGCATACGTAACTCAAAAGGAGAAAGACAAGTGGGGTGAGAAAGGCAGGGAGGTTAACCCGAAAATCTGGTTTGCTACCCCTCACTGGGGAATGGCGATGAGGAAATGAAAGGCGGAAAGAATAGGGGAGAGAAAAGGCAGTCAAGAAAAAAAAGAAAAAAATTTGAGGATGTTGGAACCGTCTGTGATAACCATAGTCTCTCAGAAAGTCCTCTCGATCGCAAAAACTTCAAGAGTGCCTTGACTGACTTGTCGTGTGACGACTGTATAGGCCGGCGTTCCAGGGCTGTCTGGTCCGAAAGCGGCCGGTCGTCAAGACGCGCCAGCGTGGTCGCCAGTGACTGCCTATGTGTGCTGTATCGGGGACAATGACAAAGCACGCATTCAATAGTTTTCTCGTCGCTGCAGTGGTCACACGCAGCACTATCCTCCCATTCGATGCGGAAAGCTGAGTAACTCAAGCAGGCTAGGTGACAATTAGTCTCCGCCCTGTTTCAAAGGGAATGCCAATAAATCATCCTCATTTTACTCGTTAG
The DNA here is from genome assembly GCF_013339745.2 of Dermacentor silvarum. Lineage (NCBI taxonomy): Eukaryota > Metazoa > Arthropoda > Arachnida > Ixodida > Ixodidae > Dermacentor > Dermacentor silvarum. The sequence continues at coordinate 428,889,551 of NC_051154.1, forward strand.
GCATCGACGCGTTCGATACGAGAAGCAATCTCGAAAACGCCGCAAGGTTATCCTTATTACTCTGTCGTCGAAAAGGCCTGAGACTCAGCGAAAGCCGTTTACACAGTCATTTGCTTCGAAGTGAATTCTAAAAAAGCAACGCTAAATTCAGTTCGAAGCGAGCGGCGGGCCATGTTTTTCATAAACTGTGTAAACCAGGGCAAACACGCTAACGTTAAATCTGAAAATATGGTGCGTACACTAAACGGTATGGGTCGTTTAGCGTTCTGCGCATGCGCATTTCGATCCCTCTATTCCGCTAAGCCTGCTATACGCTAAACTAAAACTGTATGTAGTGAAGTCCATTGTCTGCTACCGAGCGCGCGTTCGCCCAATTTTTGTTGTCGAACGTTTGCACAGTTGACAGTTGACAAGAACTTGATGGAAAGGTCCTGAGGAAAAAGATTGGGGGAGCCGAAGGCACCCCAATCAAGTTGGTGGCTCCGACCATGACGGAACCGGGAGCTGGTGGCTCTCGGCGACGTCGCGGGCCCTCTGGACGGCCTGTCGTTGATGCGTGAAGTCCGTGCTTTGCAGTAGGGCGTCCCACTTGGACTTGTCGTGAAGATCAGAGCCCGCGTTGAACGGGCACAACAAGAGCATATGGTCGAAAGTACAGTACTCGTGCCCACATTTGGAGCACGATTGCGGGAAGTTGGAATCTATCCGATTGAGCGCTCTGGGGGTGAGGTACGATCTCGTCTGTAAAAGCCTGAACGTGACAGACTGAGCCCTGTTTAATTTTTGGTGAGGGGGAGGGAATTTCCTCCTGCTCAGTCTGTAGTGGGATGTGATCTCGTTAAAGGTGGTAAGAGGGTCTTTAGGGGAGCAGTCTTGTGAGAGAGCTGGACCGTTAGCCCGGGCGTGGTTCATGAATTCACGCGCTAGGCAGTGGGCCTGCTCGTGGGGGTTGCAACCCGCTTGATTACCTACTCCTTTAACGTGGGCCGGGAACCAGGCGATGTGGTGACCTGCTTTCTCGTTGTCTGCCGTATTTTGGAGAGATTTGTTTACTAGGCTAGCCGTGTGCTTAGACACTAGGGCTGATGAGAAGGCCCTGACCGCAGTGCGCGAGTCGGAGAAAACAGTCGTTGGGCCTTTGGCAGCGTAAAGGGCCAAAGCGAATGCGATTTCCTCCGCCTCGTTTGCGTGCTTAATGCAAACGGACGCAGCGCTAATCAGCGTTCCTCGCGCGTCTACGACCGAGATTGCAAACCTGTTTTCGCTGCCGTATTTGGCCGCGTCAACGAAGAGTGCATCTGCCCCGTACGGATTAACTCTTTGAAGGATGGCTTTAGCCCGTGCGATTCTTCGCCCCTCGTTATATATCGGATGAATGTTTCTCGGTACGGGATCGACCGTTATACCTTCCTTGGCTTCTTTGGACAGGGGGTATCTGTCGAGCGGCGGTTGTATGGATGATATAGCTGCTTCGTTAAGGATTTTGTTACCTGGCTTAGTTAATGAAAGCCTGGAGATCTGTGCAGTGAGATGTGCTTCGATTTATTCGCCGATAGTATTGTGAACACCAAGCTCCAATAGTTTCTCCGTGCTAGCACATTGTGTGACGCCGAGTAGTCTCTTGATACCCGACCTAATGAGCGTGTCGAGTTTCTTCCTTTCTGCTTTGCTCCATTTGAGGAAATGCGCCGTGCAGGTAACTTGACTGATGAAGAAGGCCTGAAAGACCCTGAGTAGGCTGTTCTCCTTGAGTCCCCACTTTCTATTTGTAACTCTGACAAGTAGCCTAAGTATATTGTGCGCCTTTGCTCCGAGCTTTTTTAGAGCTTCTGCATTACATCCTTTGGCGTCGATTAAGTCATAAATTTTGATGGAGTTTACCCTCGGAATGGGGTGTCCTTCTCTAGTCGTAATTTTGACTGACAGTGTTTCCAGAGGCTCAAGGTTCTTAACGCCTTGCCTAGCCTGCCTGTGAAGTAAGAGTTCGGATTTGCTCGGTGATAGCTTTAGTCCCGTGTCTGCGAGGAACTCCTCCGTCACCTCTATGGCCCCCTGTTCGGCCAGAGATCCCCCCGGAGACCATATTGTAATGTCGTCCGCATAAATTGCATGGCCCACTTATGGGAGTTAGGCTAGCCTGTTAGAAAGTTTATGCATCGCGATGTTAAAGAGTAACGGGGATAGGACCGAGCCCTGAGGAGTTCCGCAGTAGCCCAGTTCGTAAGGACCGCCCGAAATTGTACCCAGTCGAAGGAGCGCCTTTCTTTTCGACAGGAAAGAAAAAGTGAAGTTAAAGAATCTCTGCCCTAAATTATGGGAGGAAATGTCTTTCAGGATGTGCTCATGCGCCATCTTGTCGAAAGCTTAGGCAAGGTCGAGTGCAAGGATGCCTTTAACGTCACGCGACGCTGTGTCAAATATGGATCTCTTTAGAAGGAGCATTGTGTCCTGTGTTGAAAGTCGTCTTCTAAATCCGATTAAATTGTGTCTGAAGAGTTCGTTGTTTTCTATGTGTTCTGTGATTTATGTATAGCATGTTCGGCCACATTGCAAATTGCATGATGTTAGAGAGATGGGACACAGGTTATCCATATGTGGGGGTTTCCCCGGTTTAGAGATAAGCACCATCTTGTTAGCAAAGAACACGTTTTTATGTCTTTATTTGGTTTGGTATGCATGACTCTTTGGAGCACCCATGAACTTAAGTGTGCTCATGACTGGTACCAACTGCAATTTTAGCCCGGTGAACTGCTGTCTTAAACACTTTTTTCTTAAACAAAGTTGTAATTTGGTCACAGCGGCCACCGATCTGTGACAAGAAGCCGCGCGTACGAAAATTTTATTGGTAGCGTCTTGTTCCACGCGTGCTTCTTGTTGGCGGAATACGAAAATGCAGTGACATTATTCATTTATTTATTTCAGTATACCCTAAAGGCCCTCCGCTGAAGGGTATTACATAGAGGGGATATGCAACATCGTTAAAGCTAACATTACAACAATATACAAGGTAAAAAAGAAAGGCGAAAAACATCAAAGATAATCACACTCTGCAAATAGAAATAAAACATTGAAAAAAAACAAAGAAAAGAAAACATATTGTAAGCCCAGCTTGTGTTAAAATTTCGTTTTAAGCAATGCAGAACAATGCAATGGTTATACAATGCAAAACATAGAGATTTAGCCCTACGAAACAGTTTTTTTAACTGTAAGTAAACATAAAAACCGCTGAAAAGAAAAAAAATTCGGGAGAGCGATAAAGATGGACGAGCACGGTTGAATAGCATTCAAGGCATAAGATGCGAGCGAACAAGTTTCTGAAATTGATTAAAGTCGAGTTCTGTTGCAATGTGAGATCGCAGGTTATTCCACTCGGTTGTAGTGGGTGGTATGAAAGAATGAGCGCATCGTGATGTGCGGCAAAAACGCGTTTTAGTTTTAAAGGATGATCATGACGAGGGAATGTAGCGGACGGGGTATGCAAAAAATATTCATGAACAGGTCGGCATACACACACGCACGCACACACATTTATATACAGGGTCAATTATACAAGCTATGCCAACTAACATGCAGCAAAATTTTAAAAAATATATGCATATGCCACGTAGCTGGATAGAACCAAGGTAATATTGTTTGTCGTTGCTTGGAGATACTCGGAGTGGTATTGCATTCTGCTTAATTAGATAATTAGTCGTATTTAACTAATCAACCTCTCAAAGTGTGAAGTGTCAGTGAAAAAATTGTAGAGCAACATGAGAAACTACCCATACATCTTTCTCGTGCTCAGTACGTGCTACATAAGTGTTTTCCCGAGCGTGAAAGAAGCCAGCCAATACCTGCAAAGTGCCTCGAGTGACCAGTCGCGCAGCAATTTTGCGTGTATTCGCGGGCTTCTTTCATGCTCGGAAAAACACTTTTATGTAGCACCTACTGTGCACCAGAAAGCTGTATCGGTAGTTTCTCATGCTGCTCTAGAATTTTCTAATTGATACTTTTCGTCTAATTATAATATTTGAGAAGCTGAGTAATTATTTACGACTCATTAACTATTTAGGCGAAATGCAAGAAATACTTCAAGTATCTCCAAGCGACGGCAAACAGCATTACCTTGGTTCTGTCCAGCTACGTGGCATTTGCATATTTTTAAATCTTGTTGCATGATAGATGGGACACCTTGTATATAGGGTCATTTGGGGATTATATACAGGGCCATTTGATAGACGCAATGAGGTAAGCGTTTTTTCTGAGCGTGAAATAAGTCAGTGAATACACGCAAAGTGCCTCGAGCGGTCGGTCGCGCGGTAATGGAGAGGTTTAGCTTGTCCGGTAACCGGGTAAACGCGAGCGGACCGGGCGTTGGGGCGTTTTTCCGGAACCGTAAACGTGAGCGGCCTTTATGGTGCTACCACCTGGTGGTGCAGAAATCAAACAGACAAAAAACAGCTAATATTGCAGTAACCAAGTGTATTCTACTTCTCGGCTGGTGCAAATTTTCGGCGGCAACACGATTACGCCACTGTCGAACATTTACACCAGCAGCGAAGTAGAATACACTAGGTTACTGCAATATTAGCTGTTTTTTGTCTGTTTGATTTCTGCACCACCAGGTGGTAGCACCATACAGGCCGCTCACGTTTACGATTCCGGAAAAACGCCCCAACGCCCGATCCGCTCGCGTTTTCCCGGTTACAGGACAAGCTAAACCTCTCTAATTTTGCGTCTATTCGCGGGCTTCTTTCACGCTCAGAAAAACGCTTTTATGTAGGACGTATTGAGCAACAAAACGCTGTATCGGGAGTTTTTACGCGACAGCGTTAAGGGCTCCGTGTCGCAGAAAATCCGGCGTCAGCATCGGTCTTGGCGTCCGCGGTGAAGAAAATCATCCCGAACCACCCCGACCACGCAGGCCCTCGGCGTGGCGCAGAGGCGCTGGTGAAGTAATTGAATTTCTCAGAGTAAAATGCGTCAGAAAAATCGTAACATACAACTTAACCACAATCTACAGGTGTGATAGCGGCGGACTGTAATTGGAATATACGAGAAAATATAATGCTGTTACGCGGAAACTCAAACACAGACCCCTTTTGCAGCATTTCTACCTTTCATAGAGCGGCGCGCCTCCTCCGTGTTCCTTGCAAAAGACCATCCAGATGGCACTCACCTCCTCAGCAGCGGCGCGCCGAGGTGAAGGTGCAGAAACAAGAAAGCTGCAGTTGCAGGGAAGCCTGACAAACAGTGAGGGATCTTTCAATGCTATCGTGTTCCACTCCTATAGGTGAAGCTTAAGGGTCCTCCAAATTTTTCATGTTGCTCTACAATTTTCTCATTGATAATTTTCGTCAAATTATAATATTTGAGAACTTGATTGATTTTATAAGACTAATTATGTAATTAGGCGGAATGAAAAATATAATATGAGTATCCCCAAGCGACGGCAAACCTTTCCTTTGTTCTGTCCAGCTACGTGGCATTATGCGTATTTTGAAATCTTGGTTCATGATAATTGGGACACCAACCACACTAACGATTAGCGTTGGAGACACTTGGTTTTTTGGTAAAAAAGCGCGCAGCATTTACGCTGATGAAGACGCCAGTACGTATTTGTTTTGCATGCGCAAAGCCAGTAACAGGCCACAGACCATGGGAAGACCTGACGACAAAGAAACGCGAATGCACATGACAGCCGTCGTTGTCTTGATTGGCTGGATATGCTTATTCAAAACCCCAGACTAATATCAGCCCTGGGCGAAATGAGATCACCAACGTCTTTCATGCCCCAGTCACACGGGCACTTTCAAAGTCCTTTGAACCAAAGATCCTTTACTTCAAGGGCGAACGCGTGCTGTTACACAGGCGCATCAAAGAGGGCCTAACTCGAGGAGAGCTTTGAGTCAAAGGAGTCCGCGTTCATCCTTTCAAATCTCAAGGGAATGCTCTCGAGCATACAGGGCGTCTGACAGGACAAAAAAAATCTGTTAAAACACGGAAGTTCAATTTTGACCGCTTTAGAACAAGCTTGTAATTACTAAATACTAGTACTAAACTAATGAAGACTTTCGGGACACCCACAATCTCAATCACGAACGCGCTGGTACAGCAGCGCCACCACGGCCTGTCGTCAGCAGCGACATCGATACACACAACACAACGCGGGTGTCGTGCGATTGGGTTCTTTATTCTACGGTTATCGGCGGCTAGGCATCGAAGTCCCCTAGGCTTCTTTCTGCGCCTCCTTAGATTTTTTTCCTCGTCACTTTTGTTTCTTAGTTCACTGTTTTACCACGTTTACGCGTACACTGTAAAACATTTCCGTCAATATACGGAGGATTTCCGTCATTATACGGAAAAATTGCAGTAAGAATACGGAAAATATCTGATTTTCAGAAATACAGCAAAATTTCCGTTAAAATACGGAAAGTGCTCCCCGTTTTAAGCTTTACGGTCATTTTTCTGTAATAATACGGTGACTACACTGTTCTGTACGAAACACAGAATTCCGTATTTTTGTTATGCGATCATCCGTATTTTTGCAAGGAAAACTATACACGCTGTCTGCGTGAACGCTTGTACTCGCAAAGTTTCCTCTAAGAATATTTTATTGCAATGCAAACGGCGCCTGTGTTTGTACTGACGTTTATTTGGTGTCAGCACTATATATATATATATATATATATATATATATATATATATATATATATATATATATGTATAAGTTTTAGTGAACGAAGAGCGGTGGCCATACATGAGAACGTAAACAAACCTGCGCCGTTCAGGTGCTGGTGCATTGGGAATTACATTGGTGCGCTATGCAAAAATTGTGTGCACTCTCAATCAGTACCGAAACGCAGTATAATGACCACGATTGCGTTTACATTTAACAAGAAGTGGCCGCGAAGAAAACTGGCGGCCACTTCTTGTTACTGCGGCTATAGATGAAATTTTAGACGGAGAGAAAGAATTAACTCAGGAGTGGAAGGGTTTTACTGAACTGTACAGTATTTGGTTTCAATCGCCCCATAGTATTTGCAAAATATCTCATCTCTGTCAACTGTCATTCATTGACACACCCCCATTACGCATATTCTGCACTGTTCAATTGTTGACAGTGTTGTCAATTTTTGCGGTAAGATGTAATCGCAAGCATTTATTCTTATTTATTTATTTAGATACCCTAAGGGCCCACAGGGGCATTACATAGGGGGGGGGGGGACATAAAGCAGAACACAATTTTCCCGAATGAAGGAGCATCGCAGGTGGTAAATACAGCACTTTGGGGTACAGCAAGTTGTGAAACATATTAACAAGGTAAATATTCTTACAAAATTCACACTCAACGAAGCAAGAACAAAATAGCGAAAGCGAATAAGTGCTCTGGGAGAGAAAAATGTTACTAAAAGTGCTAGGATTGTAAATACGTTAGTAATGCTGAAAAAATAAGGAAGACTGTGTATTATCGTGGCAATTCTGGAGGGTAACTGATTCCATTCTTTTATTGATAAGGTTAACGGCGAATTGTTGGACTTTTTCGTCCGGGCAAAGATAGGGTTAACTTTGTAGGCATGATCGATGCGATGTGAAGTATGAGGTGACGGTAAAATGTGTGACCGGGCAAATGATGTATTGCTGTGATACAGTGTGTGAAAAAAGCATAATCTGGCGAATGTTCTGCGCATTGCGAGTGGCGGCATGTTCAGTGTTTGCTTCAAAGATGAAACGCTTTGAAATCGGGAGTAGTATGACATGATTAATCGCGCTGCTTTATTCTGGACGGCTTCGAGTAGATTGGTAAGGGCGATCTGGTAGGGATGCCAAATGACTGATGCATATTCCAGGGAGGGACGCACGAAGAAAGTGTACGCTTGAAGCCTGGTGTCCCTGTCGGCCAGATGCAAGCGTCGCTTCAGAAAGCGAAGTTTCTTTTGCGCTTTAGTTGTGATATATTTTATATGGTCAGTCCATGTTAAGCTGGAATTTATGTAGACACCGAGGTATTTAGCCGATGTAACCGAGTTTACTATACTATTGTTTAATATATAAGTATTAGTTTGAGACTTTGGAACGGAAGTGAAGTTCAGGTGATTGGTCTTTTCTGTGTTAATTTACATCTGTCATTTGCAGCACCATTCCGTTATTTTATTAAGGTCAGATTGCAGTGTTTTAATGTCGTTATGGCTAGTCATATATCTCTCTGTAAATCACACAATCATCAGCAAAAAGGCGAACTGTTGAATTAATATTTAATGCTATGTCATTAATGTATATCATCATGTATCATTTAGCGCTTCATCTTGAAACAATACCGGCGAGCGCACACTTTCTAGTACGGAATTCAGCTGTACAATAACAGATGGACGCATTGTAAGTGAAGAACAGAAACGATGGATGGTTAGGCTGCTTGACTTTCGGCATGTTTGAATGGGCAAAGTTCCGAATTTGTCGCTGTGTGGTGTATGTTTGTGTGCTCGTCATGTGCCGTCATAGCGCGGGTATACTTGCGCGGAATGTGTTTCACTCGGCTACAAAACTTTGCACGCTGCGGCATCGAACACGCACCAGTACGTGTGCAAACTACGGGAAGGTGATCGAAAATGAGGGATATAGCACTGTGTGTACCGTCAAAAGGAAAGAAAGAAAAAGAAAAAAACGCCCTGTCCTGAGTTGGCGTAATGATTCAACCTTTATTTCTTTTTTAACCCGACATGTAACACCATTTATTACATGAGCTTTCTCCGTGGGTAAAAGTAATGGCACAACTCATTATTTGCCCGTTCATTACATGCACCAGCCAGTCCAAATTAACACTATACTAGAGCTTATTGACGCATCGCATTACACTCTAGCACGGCATTGCAACGCTCACCGGACTCTCGTCTGGTTGACTTCTCTGCCTTTCCTCTCCTTGCTTTCTCTATCTCTTTGTATACAATGTATACAATGCCCTGTGGCAGAGAAAGCGATCTCCTCTTCCAGAGTTCAATTATTTGTCCAGCAATCATTTTACTCTTCCAACAACTACTGCATAAATAGGAAAATGAAACCGATTTTGTTTTGTTCTCCGCGCTCCCAGCACCAGGTGGAACCACGCGCGGCGCTTCCGATCTCGGAGGATGTAACAAGACGAGCGGTTGACGAAGCTGCATTGTGTAGCCAGCCGGTTTATCTTTTTATGTTGTACAGTTTGTTAGTTTACCGTAAATATGTCTTGATTTGTACTCAAGAGTGGAGCAAGGCCCCCTGGAACAGAGATTGACGCATCGTGAGCGAAGAACAGACGCGATGGATGGTTAGACTGCTTGACTCTCCGCTGTACGACTCTCGGCATGTTAGGACTGGCAAAGTTCCGAACTTGTCGCGGTGTGGTGTACGCTTCTGTGCTCGTCAAGTGCCGTCAGAGCGCGGGGATGTTTGAACGGAATGTGTCCCTTCGTCTACAAAACTCTGCACGCTGCGGCATCGAAGTCCTGTGTACGGGTGCACGTATGCGCTTGGATACGGGATAGCCTGCCCTCAACGGATGTTCAACAGTGTACGCACGCTGCGCGTACGCGTACATATGAGGTAAGCCCGTTGTAATTCTATTTGTTCGGTTTGCATAGCGTAGCTGTTTAGATGATGTGTGGTAAGCTGGCGTGGCGAACAGAACTATTTGTTTTTCAAAAGGCCAGTAAACAGCGTCACAGGGCAAAAATGGCGCGTGAATGGGAAAAAGGATCACATAATTTCACATCGACCTCCATGGTAGCGCGATCGAAATTTTTTGTGTGGCGCGTATAACCTATTGCTCATGCGCGTTAAAAACTTAGAATAAGAGTGCATTCACTTGCGCACATAATTCCTATTGACGCTTGTACTGTCACTATACGTGCGATAGTTGCCTCCTTGTTTGCATGCATTTTCATTGTAGTTACCAAAAAAAAGTGTTAGCTCTGCTGTGTCTTTCCTTTTTGCAACTGCTTGTGGTGCAGCAAGACGTTTTGCTTCTAATGATGTGTGGGCAATCCAAGCGTTCGTGTCGTGTAGCTAGCTGTAAATGTATCAGTTGCAAAAAAATTGTACATGCCAGAGAAGCAAATGCAATCAATATAGACTGTATTTTATAAATCCTTCAGTTCAGATGCTTCAGCAGAAAGTAGATATGCATGAAAATCAGATGATTGTGCTGATGCTTAGCAAGAACAAGGTAACATAACATTACTGATTCAATATTTTCTTTTACTGAAACACTTGTTGCTGGTGTCCTGCTGGAGCTGAGAAGAGATCTGCTGCCTGCCATGAGACCATGTCTCTCAAGTTACCGCAATATTGTTGCCTTCAAAGTAAGTGGATTTGTTTCTCTCAGCATTTTACTACCAACCTGCATCATGGCAATCCACTTAGCTGTGTAGGTGATCACTGTTAGTGACAGTGGAGTGCTGGTGGACAAGCACCCTTTGAATGTTACAACACACAGCTGTGGCAATATGTGAAGCTGTTAATATACAGAGTGCCCCAACTTTGATGCATAAATATTTTTAAAAATAAAGATGCCACGTATTTCGTGTGCCATTGCTTGGAGATACTGAGAATATTCTTTGCATTCTGCCTAATTAGATCATTAGTCTTAATTAATCAGCCTCTCAATTACTCTAATCAGATGAAAAGTGTAAATGAGGAAATTGTAGAACACCATGAACAACTCCTGATACAGCATCCTGTTGTGCAAAAAGTGCTACATAAAAGTGTTCTTCTGAGCGGGAAAGAAGCTCGCGAATACACATAAAATTGCCGCATGAATGGCCGCTCGAGGCTCTTTGCGTGTATTCGTGGCTTTCTTTCACGCTCAGAAAAACTTTCATGTAGCACGTATTTCATGTAATTATAACATTTGAGAAGTTGATTAAATAATTTGCATTTAATTATGCAATTAGGCAGAATGCAAAAAAGTGAGTATCTCCAGGTGATGGCAAACTTTACCTTGGTTGTGTCCAGATACGTAGCATTTGCATATTTTCAAACCTTTGTGTGTTGGGAGATTGTATAAGCCAGATTTGTTTCTCCAAGTTAATATACTGATGACATTCGATTGTGGTCTAGCAGGCAAAAATGCTAAACAGGAAGAAATTTTAATTTGCTCTTGGTAGGCTGTTCAAGCAAATCAACCAAGTTGTTACACATGAAATACGGCATTTGTAGGTGTGTTCTGCAACACTGCAGCTGTGCAGCCCTAAATAACTTTTGAGTAAAGTGCTACTACTATAATTTCTCTAAAGCATGCAGCAAGGTTCAGCATTCGAGGAGGCTGGCATCAAGAGAGATCTACTTATATGAATTTCATGTGAAAATAAGGTGTTATTGTTTGGATGACTGTACAAACTTATGCTTGAATTCCAGTCTTGCATGAGGCAGACTTGGACGGGAAAATTGATTTCTTTTGGGCGATGTGGTACAAATGCATGGGGTAATGCTTGTATGCATACACATTACATCCCTATTGCTTAGCCAAGGGGTGCCCCTGCGTGTTAAAATTTACAGGGCTCAGATTGAAGAATGTCAACTTTTGTAAAATCAACTAACACCTTTTAGATTATGAGATTACAATTATTGCATACCGTCATAGTGTGGTATATGGGCTGAATGTTTTTCACTTTGTCTATAAAACCCTGCACACTGCGGTATCATGAAAATTTTTTCTATGTAAAACAAGCCATGCTGCTTGCCAATTTAAGCAAATATAAGGCAACTTTTCTAGGAATGTTTCTGGCCTTGTAATGTACTTCATGTTTTATTCTTTAAGACTATAAAGCAGATTGTTCTTCTGTACATTTTCTGGAAACTTAAACTGCGGTAATCTAAACCACTTGGCAACAATGCTGTGATCGCTACCGCGTGTGGAGCAAACGCAGCTTTGCCTTGTTCAATTGTGTCGCGGGCACTTATGAAGCGCTGCCTATTTAGTAAATAATCTTGGTGGCATGGAAGCGTCATCTGCTTCTATGCATTGCTTTGTTTTCTTGTAGCATCACGTCACATAATCGTAATATTTTTTTTCGTTTTCTTAGAGTCTCATATTGCCCCCCCCCCTCATCATGCTGTAATTTTGGTTGCATTATTTATGTGCAAATATTTATGTATAGATGACCACTGCTCCAAGTTCCATTTTATCGCAAAGTAAGCTACGAATACCCAAGGAATTATGTATAGCAAAATACCAGTCAAATTGCCGAACACAACCAAGCAGACTCAGTGCGCAGTCTCTCACCAGATTGCATTGGTCATGCAAAGGTGCACAGCATACCTCTTTATTACTTGCTGAACAAGCTGTGAGAAAACTGAATATTTATGTAGCTTCAATTCAGTGCTATCAGCCATTACTTCTGCCCTCGGCAATTGTGGACTATTATCACGGCTTTTCTTTTTCCAACTCATTTTGCTTATTATAGAGGGATTACTGCCTGTGTTCATAGGAAATAAATCACATGGGCAATCAAACGCCAAGAATGTATAAACTTGGAACATTGATTGTGCAGTTTGATGGTTCAGAATAAGTAGAAATACAGGATAAAAACTTAACTTTTACTTGAAACAACTATAGAGCATACAGTAACCATACGTGCCTGCTGTAGCCCCTGTGCCAAGTAAATTTCAATTCTGCTTTTTGCATCCTATCACAGCGCTGGTAACATGTTTCACATTTCTGTCAGCCAACTAACCTGTCTTGTAACAGTAAAAATTTGCCAACTATATTTTTTAACATGCTAGAATATGCAGGCAGTTCGCTTAGAAAACTAAAGCCATAGAATCAATACAGTGATGCGACTTTCGGTTTGCATGTCACAGGTTGAGAAAAGTAAGGTGGGAGCTGTTTCCAATGTTCCGACTAGATAGCAAAGCTAGTATAAAAGGTTGCACACGACTGAGCTCTACTATGGGGGGCTGGATAGCGCATTGAGCGCCTTCGACTGAAGCCAACCTTGTCCTAGAAGTTGGTACTTCACGACTTTGCTGTGGCATTTCACCTGCACAGGAGTGCGGCATTTCTTCTGCTATAATGCTTGCCCTTTGTGCCGCAAGCTACCGAAGCAATCCAGAGAAGTATTTCGAGAAGACGTCCAGAATTTTCCATCACAGCAATGACAGCATCGCTAACATGAGTGGCGCGTGCTGAAAACACTTGTCAATCAGAAAATGCTTTCTGTAAGAAAAACTTATCACGTACGGGTTCAGAACATCGTAACAGCTCTAACCAGACATGTGGAGACATCGCCTAGATGTGGAAAACCACGAAGAAAAAATTTTATGGCAGCAATATTGTGCAACGGCACACACTAGTAAGTGCAGCGTATGCCCTACTTTTGGGACAAGCCGCTGCACGACACTGCATTTCCGCTGGCTTCATCTACCCCTGGCTCTGTGGGCAGCGAAGCGGCATCCAGCAAAACATAGTAGATATCAGTGGTGCACATAGTATTTTATGTCCCCTTTCTCGATGCCAGCTGAACACACGGTAACTGTTTCCAAAGCAGAAAAACTAAGGACAAGGACTCTGTACACATTGCATCGTAAAGTGGCTGATGCTTGGGCAAAGCAAATACTGTGCATGGTAGATTTGTGTGAGGCAAGCTAGGAGTCAAAAAGCCTGCTGCATACTAGCAAATGACCAACATATTGTTGCATGTTGAAATTCTTTTTTTATTCCTCATCACTCATTTGTGTAGGGGAGACAGCTCTCACAACTGGAGAAGCCTGGGAAGCATGCAGTACTCCACAAAACCGGTTTCAACGTAAAATGTGTCTGCATCTCATAATTTCATGGCTGCAAGAGTGAGCCCAATGGTAAACACATCTGAGTGTTCATGATGTCATGCATTATCCACTTTATCTGCACGTCATACCTATCTTGACAAAGCTGATATTGCCTTTAGAGAAATTGTAGATGTTGTGAGCTTGCATTTCAGAACGCACAACAAGCTTAACACGTACAACACCAGAACAATTTGTTGAGAATTTCGGATCAGGAATCTTCGAAGCACAATTTGTTTAGTGGTGTTAAGATTCTGCTTAAGGTTGTTGATTATTACATTCATATAGTGTTCAAGCATTGCTGTAACAACATTCCTCGCTTGGAGTACATGGTAAGGGTGTACTTCACATGAGCTGGTGGCATTTTGCTCCATATTCAAAAACTGGTTTCTTCATCAGTTGAGATTTTCAAGTTTGCATTCTTTATTAGCTGTTGTATGTAACCTATCCTAAATGTTTGAATAGTGAACACAACGTGAACTTTTTGATTGATTTTGTGGATTGTACACCCTTGCTGCAAACAATTTGAGATAACTGTTTCCGCCTTAATGAAAAATAATTGCTTGAAGCAACCATAGCCACCAATAAGCATGACACGATTATGAAAATTGTGATATTGTACTTTGATTTATAATGTTTTTAAACATATGGAGCTCGGCGTGTGGTGTAAATGGGTTCCTGATATCCATTCGTGATGCAAGAATTTGAAGAATAAACTGAAGCAAGAATCTTTACTTACTTTTCAAGAGAAGCTCATGGCAATTTCCTCATGAAAAGTAAAATAACTAGAAATAACTTTACTGAGCTGAGAAGAGTGCTACAATTGTCTCATTCGAATAGTGCCATATACAGAAGCTACAACAAATGTTTACTATTTTGGTTGCATTTGTATATATGGTCTTGTCACGTGTTGCAAGCTGTATTCAGAATGGCCACAGCTCAGTCATGATTGTGGCATTGTGCAATGAAGTACCGCTGGCATCACCCGGAAAGTGTCGCAAAGTTACAAATACAGCTTTGAATGGGTTCTTTTAGGAAAAAAGACTTATCTCAGAAAATTATCCTTTTTTATGCAGCCTGTCGAGACAAGGTTTCTTTACATGGCCATGGCGCTCAAGGATGAAACCGAGACTGTAGACTGCCAACGTTCATTCCTGTTCCCGCAAAGACGGGCCACCAGTAACCAGGAGGATTTTACAAAATGAACTCATCACAGCTTGAGCCACTCCATGCCACAAGCAGTTGCTCCTCGAGCCACCGTGCAAAGGTTCCTTGGGGCACAAGTCCAACTCAGCGCCACAACCTTTCTTCTGCAGTTTTTCTACCTACTTAGCTAACCAGGTGGGTCAAAGATGGCAGAGGGAAAGGGAATCGCAGCTTTAAGCATAGAACCTGCTCAAGCTTAATGCAGTTTAAGAGTGAACAGTGAACGAGAAATAGGTAGATAGAAATAGGACACCTCTTCTCCCTGAGAGAATTGGCAGTGAAAAAAACAGCTTATGAAGGCTTGAATATTGGTCGGAATAATTTGGCATAGGTAGGATAATGACTATGAATGCTTCTGGCAAAGGTAGTGGTAGTAGGCTGAATAATCAAGGAGTTTAGATGTAGATTAGAAAACAAATTTCATTACACTACCAGAATTTTAAATCATCCCAATAATTCTTTTAATTGACGGTTTATGCGTGTTCAGCGACAATGATTCTTGATGCCTGCTTCTTGCTGAGATCATTCTTATGCTGCATAATTCACGTGTTCAAGTTCCATGTTTCTCCCGTCCAAGCAAATTTACATTCATCACAAGAAAACTTATATATTTCCAGAAACTTGCTGATTAAATGAGAGAGCAGCATGCACCCCAGGCTTTCTTAGATATGCGTTCAAGAGCCTCAGATCTCGTGAATGTTAGACATACTCCTGCTAAGCAAGTTCTTGGTATCATCTACAATGTCATTTCAGAATATGAGTTTGCTTAAGTTGGAGAAACGGTCAATCGAAGACGTGTCAAGCGATATCGCTGTCGATGCATCTACATTCCAACTGAAATAAAAGTAAATGTAGCACCAAATGCAAGAATTATTGGGATGATGCCATTCTTGCAGTGGAACGAAATCCTTCTTCTAATCTAAATATGCAATCCATAATAATTCAGACTACTAAATACTTCCAAAGGGGTTGCGTCGTGAATTATGCATGTTGTATTCCGTATTTTCTTACTATAAGACCCAACGATGCTTAAACAGCAGAGAAAACATTAAGAGCTGAGTACTTAATACTTTATATTGCTCCATAAATCAGTTTCCCTGCCAACATCAGCGTCCCGCGCTAATAATGTTTGGAAGAATGTGTGAAACAAGTCACCTGTCCCATAGGGTAGTGCTGTTCACTTTGTTTGGGAATGAAGGTCATACTGTACATGTATGTGATCGCCATACGTGTCATTACCTTTAAAAAAAAGGAAGCAAAACTGCGAGTCTGCCTAAGTGGAACAGATTCATTACAAAAAATGTTTTGTGCATAAACAAACAAGGACGAAGAAAAGGAGCAACACAAGCCCGATCGCGTTCTAACAACTGGTTTTCTTTTCGAAGAACCATTTACTTAAGAACCCAGATCTGTGCTAACCAGTCAACACAACACATCAATAGCGTATATAACAACACTTTTGATAAAAATGCCACGGATAAGCGCGACCCAGTCAACATAAAAACAGCAATGCGCATTAAACAAGCATTTAAGATGAAAAGACAGGAGCGAATATAGCAGTGAAACAGAAGTATGACTGATGCATTTTTCCTTTAGTTTTGCAATCCAGTGCGCTTCCACAATTTCTCTCGCAATTTGATTTCGATGCCTAAACAATATGCCGGTGCTTCTAAGTCAAGGTGAGCACGCATGTTCTTGACAAAGCATAGCCAAATGCTTACTAGGGCCAGCTTTCAGACTGGACAAGTGTTCCCTTAGTCTCGTGTTAACGCATCTTGCAGTCTGCACTACGTACACATGACCTCATGTCATAGGAACCTGATACACAACTTTCTTCGCGCAATGAAGAAAAATTGGTTCTCACGCGGATTTTTAATACTGCATTCTTTCTTTGCATCACCCTTACTTTCGAACTTAGTTTTTATCCTAGAACACACTACCTCTTATTTTTAGCCGAAAGCACCACTTTTACTTTGTAACTCCCAGCCACCTTTTTAAGTCTGTGTGAAAGGCCATGCACATACGGAATCACTGAAACCTTGGAAGCTAATTCTTTCTGGCTTTGTTTTTTTTGTGCATAGTTCTTTATCCTGTTTAAGTTTTTCATAAGTCTAGCACATGACGCCAGCATCACTGCGAGCAGGCACCTACCCGGCCTCTCTCAACCGATCAACTTGCTCAAGAAAGGCAATGTTTACTGTGCGGTAACACGACTTCAGCAATGCTGACCGGCAACATGAAATGACTATGCCATTCTCCAGAAGCCTGGAATGGTTTGAGGCATAGTTCATTAGCGGCTTTCCAGCTCGGGGCGTGAATGACCAACACACATGTTCTGGTAGAATTTCTAACTTGACATAAAGGAACTGTAGCTTGTTATCTACCGGTACTTCCGAAGTAAAAGTCAAGCCTTCAATAGTAGTAGAAGCCTTTGACTCTAGGCAAGGGCTTACATTTTACTTTGCAAGTACTGGTAGATAAGAAGCTACAGTTTCTTGTTAACAAGCTACATGAACTATGCCTCAAGCAATTCCAGGCTTGTAAAGAATGGCACAGTCATTTTATGTTGCCACTCAGCATTGTTGAAGTCGTGTTACCGCACTGTAAACATTGCCTTTCTTGAGCAAGTTGATCAATTGAGAGAGGCTGGGTACCTGCTCGCTGTGATGCTGGTGTCATGCGCTAGACTAATGAAAAAACTTGAACAGGATAAGGAACTATGCACAAAAAATTTAAGGCAGAAACAATTAGCTTTCAAGGTTTCAGTGATTCCATATGTGCATGGCCTTTCACACAGACTTATAAAGGTGGCTGGGAGTTATGAAGTAAAAGTGGTGTTTTTGGCTAAAAACAAAAGAGGTAATGTGTGTTCTAGAGTAAAAAGTAAGTTCGAAAGTAAGGGTGATGCAAAAAAAGGATGTAGTATTAAACATCCGCATAAGAACCAATTTCTTGATTGTGAGAAGAATGTTGAGTATCAGGTTTCTATGACATGTGGTCATGTCTATGGTACGTAGGGCAGAGTGCAAGATGCATTAACACAAGACGAAGGGAACACTTGTCCAGTCTGAAAGGTGGCCCTAGTAAGCATTTGGCCATGCATTGTCAAGAACATGCGTGCTCACCTTGTCTTAGAAGCACTGGCACATTGTTTAGGCAACGAAATCAAACCGCGCGGGAAATTGTGGAAGTGCACTGGATTGCAAAACTAAAGTAAAAATGCATTAGTCATCATTCTGTTTCATTGCTAGATAAAGAGAATTCGCTCCTGTCATCTTATCTTTAACATAGTTTCATCTTAAGTGCTCGTTTTATGTGCATTGCTGTTTTTATGTTGACGGGGTCGCGCTGATCCGTGGCATTTTTATCACACGTGTTGTTATATGCGCTGTTGATGTGTCCTGTTGATTGGATTCAGCAGATCTCTGGGTTCTTAAGCAAATGGTTCTTCGTCCTTGTTTGTTTGCGCGCAGAAATTTTTTTTAATAAAGAGTTTTTCAAAACTGTAAGGAGGTTTTTACTGTGTGCAGCTTAAAAAAAGAAAAAAAGCTTCACAGCTGTTACTAAATGCACTCTCCAGAGCTTTACACTATGCAGCTGTACTAGTTTACACAGAATACACTTCACCTATCGTCACGGCCCAGGTGGCTATTCAGGTTTTTCAAAGGTGTTTCATTGTATGGGACGGCACATACAGCATCAATTATTTGCAAGATATTGCATTCCAATTCTGTCATATGAGATAAATTCATTAGAGAGTTTTAAATTGCCCTAAATGTATTACAGCTGTAAGTAGCTTGCAGTAACTATAGCTTGTGGAAATATAATTGCAACTGCCATGTTATGTGTACCTGCTAGTGCACAGGCATCGGCCACAGAAATCTTTAGGGTACACTAGTTTCTTCTATTTTGGAGTACGCATCCTCCACCAGATTAAAATGTGAAGTGGATTGTCATTTGCGGCGTATACTCCTACGTAAACTTTATAACCATTTCTCCTCATCTGCTCTACAGATCATTGTTGGTACAACTGCAAAAGCAGGGTGCCTGTTTACAGCACCTGTAGAGAGCAAAGTCGGCGAATCTTGAATGAATAATCATATAATTTTAGTATTTTCCAGCAAAGTTAACACTTTGTGTCTTCCACTGTGGTCTTTTCAAATTCTAAGGTTGGCACATGTGCACAAGGTTTCACTACAGTATGTCATTTTGCAGGAAAAAGTGTATTTGCGCGTGATGTTCTGCTGCACAGAATGTCACGAGTTTTCTTAGGTGTCGGTCACCATCTCACAAACTGCTGCTTTCGGAGTTGGAAGGCAACATTAAGGCGGTGCTCCCACTCCGGCGGCACGAGCCCCCCGTTTTCAGTACTTTTGGAGTAACCGTGGCGGCTCTTTTACTTAGGATATAAAGTTGTGGTATATACCATAAAAAGCTTAATTCTTGTAGATTCCATCTATATATAAGGAAATTGATTAATGTGATTTAGAAATAAATGTTCAAGAACAAGCATGAGATACATGGTTTTGGCGAACTGTGTCTCACTTGTGACCATATTTAGAAGAACCTACCGCACTTACTGCATTCCGGCTTACTCTGTAGCTGTAGGACATATTTATCTAGTTCCTAGACGTAGTAAAATAATTTTGAATTTTTACTTTTTCGATAATTTGCTTTTGAAAATTGCCAAATATTACAATCTTCTGTTGTAAACAGCCCGGCAACTACATGCTCAAGGAAGCTAAATTTTGGATAAAGTAGAGTTCAAGGAATTTCCATTTCGGACACAAAATTTCATTCATGTAACTTTATTAGTTTTAAAGCACAGCTTCGTAGCTTTATTACCTTCCCGCAAGAATGGGCAAAAATAAAACGAGAATTCTAAATATTGCTTAATTTCGGCCGCATTATTAGGAAAACTAATAAAGTTACATGAATGAAATTTTGCGTCCTAAATGTAATTTCTTTGAACTCTACTTTATCCAAAATGTAGCTTCCTTGACCATGTAGTTGCCGGGCTGTTTACAACAGAAGATTGCAATATTTGGCAATTTTCAAAAGCAAATTATCCAAAAAGTAAAAATTCAAAATTAATTTGCTACGTCTAGGAACTAGATAAATATGTCCTAAAGTTACAGAGCAAGCCGCAATGCAGTAAGTGCGGTAGTTTCTTCTAAATATGGTCACAACTGAGACACAGTTCGCAAAAACCATGTATCTGATGCTTGTTCTTTATTTCTAAATCACACCAATCGATTTCTTTATATTATCTATAGTTGGAATCTACAAGAATTAAGCTTTTTGTGGTTTATACGACAACTTCATATCTTAAGTAGAAGAGCCGCCACGGTTGCTCCAAAAGTACTGAAAACGGGGGGTTCGTGCCGCCGGATTGGGACCGCTACCTTAATGCGAAGTACATTTAATCTTCGAAAAAAAGGATGTGCCCTCTGATCCCCTTATTTTCGATGGGGGCGAAATGCGAAAACGCCCGTCTACTTAAATTTAGGTGCACGTTAAGGAATCTCAGGTGGTCCAAATTTCCAGAATCCCCCACTATGGCGTGCCTCATAATCAGATCGTGGTTTTGGCACGTAAAACTCCACAAATTAATTTTTTTTGATCTCCTTATTCACCTCACTTGATGCCTAGTGTTCTAATAGCATGATCGACACGATGACCATCAATGTGATGTGCAATTATTGTGTATCGGGGGCCAGGGTACATTCATTTTAGCAGCTTTTTCGGTTGACTTGAATCAGTATTGTAGAATGCTGTTTGCTTCTTTTACTCATTGTTACCAAATATCACTTTTGACTGCGGCAACAAGAATAATGTTGTTTGCTAGCACTCCTGCCAACCGATATAACTTGAAGGCATCTGTGGTAAAAAAAACAGCTAATGATTTCCCAAGAGCTAAGGTCCAGTGAGACCAATAAATTTTAAGCTAATGCCTGCGGATGGTACTGCTGAATGAATGCCCATCCAGTAGGACTGTCCATACGATTTTCTTCCATAAAATTACATTGAAGATTTGAACAGAATCTGAACGTAGACTTGTCTGCAAAGTGATCCATTTCCTTATCCAAGTAATACAGCTTCAGCAGGAAGACTGAAACTTCAAGTCGTCAGTAGTGGCATGAACATACAGTAAACAGTGCTAAACGTTTCCCTATCTTGCACCTTTTATCATTTCCAGTCCCATTTTTTTCACAGGCTGTTCTTTACTATTTATGGTCATGCCCAGTTTAATTTGGTGTCCTTACTTATTTAATACTTGACCAATATCTTTTTTTTTATCGGATCTTGATGAAATGTTTATTGATAACGTACCTTAATTTGCCATTTCCACTGATCTTAAACAGACACATCATGTTACAAAGTTTGTTTTGCCTAATTCTTCATTGCTTTTTTTGCCAAATGTCCAAACAGTTAATTTTAATTCCTATGTTGATTTCTGGGAAGACTAGGTCTACTAGGTCTACAGATCGTTTTCTGTTTAGGTCATTGTAACAACTTACAGCAGTGCCCCTACACACTCCATCACAATCACTGCGAAACACACCCTTCCTACCTTTATTTTAACACTTTGGTTTCTCTTGACCTACTATATGCACCAGATGAGGGTAGGGGCGAGTGAGCTATGCACATTCAAAACCGCTGCCAAGGAAAACAGTTGCTGTCCTGATGACACGTATCTGTCGAAATGTTGGCTACAGCAACATCCCTTGTTTTGACAATGTTGAACCACGTTCATGGTTTTTTAATACTTCAGTTACCGCTTTGTTGTGTTCTGTGATTGTCTTTTGTTGCCACTTCCTTTAGGATGGAAATTCACCAATATTATTTGTTTCTCCTAACAGCAGCAAGTTTATCCTTGCAAGGCATGTGGGAACAGCTTTCACCAGGAAACAGTGCAAGACGAGTGGTCGAAGAAAATAAAATTGCTTCTGTGATCTAAAGTACTTGACGAATAAAATTTTGCACTTATTTGTATATATGTCGTGCAATTCATTCATATCACAAAAAGCAAAGTGTTTGATCTTTTGAGCTATTTTAATGTGTTGGCCAGACAGTTTTCTCCATAGCGACCTGCTGCTTCTGCAATGAGCTGCATTCATAACATTTGCATTAAAGGATATGTACTATCGGGGACAAAAGTGCCCAGGAAGTGCGAGTGTCGACCAAATTGCATCTCTGCACTATCAGCCGCTATCATCTGCGTTGCAGACCACTTTCCGAATGCAAATGTTAGCGTGGCTGATCCCAGCAGAAAGTGCACGAATAAAATTCGGTCGTCATTCGCACATTTTGGGCACTTCTGTCCCCAATAGTACATTCTCTAAATAATCAATATGCTCTGTAAAACATAATGCATGAAACACCTCTATTTTAGCGATTGGACCGTATAGTACAGATTTAGCATACGGAGCCTTTTTATTTCTGAGTACGGAAACACCTGTATGGTAACGGTTGGACCGTATAGTAGAGATTCAGCATACAGAGTCTTTTGTTTTCTGGATACAGAAACACCTGTATTTTAACGGTTGGACCGTATAGTACAAATTCAGCATACGGAGCCTTTCGTTTCCTGGATACCAAAACACCTGTATTTTAACGGTTGGACCGTATACTACAGATTCAATATACAGCGCCTTCCGTTTTCTGAATACGGAAAGCACCTGTACATTAACGGTTGAACCATACGATTCAGCATACAGAGTCTTCCGTTTCCTGAATACATAAGCACTCGTATTTTGTAATACGGTCTCTTTTTTTACGGTTGTCCGTTCTACGGAAATGACCGTTCTTTACTTACGGAAAGTGTTCCGTCACAAATTACCAGCAGATTTGCCGTAAAACCAAAGCAATTTTTTACAGTGTACCTATTGCTGCCTAGCCACAAGAAATGACCGGCTCCGACCTCACGCAAACAGCAATTTAACAGACGGCCCCGGAGCAACCACGAGCAACGTGGGGCCAACGGGAGACATGGGCTTTATATCACTGTAAAAAAAATTGCTTCAGTTTACGGTGAAAGTTGAAGGTAAAAAGTTGCCGGACAGTTTCCGTAAATGAAAAACGGAGTTTCCGTAAAACGGACAGTCTGTAAAAAATTTTTCCGTCGAATGAAAAACGGAGAGTTCCGTCAAATGGAAAACGGAGAGTTCTGTTGAATGGAAAACGGTGATTTCCGTCGAATGGAAAATGGTGATTTCCGTAGTTGTGATCACAGAATTGTCTGTATTTTCCAAATACAAAACGGTGAGCTCCGTAGAACGGAAATTCTGTCAATTGAGCCCCCTACTTTCCTAATTAAAAACGGACAGACCATGGCGAGGAAAGGTATGCACATAAAACACACAAAAAGAACAAAAGGAAGAGAGAAGCACCTTTTTTTTCTTGTGTCCATGTTTTCTATGCTTGCATTCCTGGCACCATGAATCCGTACGAACTTGTTCAGGTTTATCTTGCTTGGTATCAACAGCTGAAAATTTGTTTTGTAAATGATGTGACGGGTGTATATGTCCAGACAATGAGAAAATGTTTCATTGAAATAAGTTATACCACGTTGTACATAACAACATGGCTTACTCGCATCAGATATAGCTTGAAACGGGGCAGAAATCAATGCACATAAGCTGACATACACCACGCTGAACATGCTGTGTGTTCACGTTTCCTCCTTGTGTGTCTTTTACACTGCGTCATTTTCGGGTCACTGTTGCCATGTTGCATTTGAGTTCTGTACATGACGCGTACAAAGCATACATACAAATTCTTGCCCAAAAAGCAACAAGCCACCTGAATCTGAACGAAACTGCATGTTTATTGTGCTTTACTGAAAAAAAGAACTTGCAAGATAAGACACTAGAAATGGCCTGACTAGAAGAAGGATTGGTTGAGAATCGGAATGACTGGTTGCTTGCACATACCTCCTGCTGTGCGTGAAAAGGGAAAAAAAAACACCAATCAATTAAGACTCTTTATTAGTGAAATCTCGTTACAAGAGACACTGTTACAAGAGACACTCGGTTATGAGAGACATTTAAAAATGGTTTGGTTGGTTTTCCTATGTTCGCCATGTTAACAACATTGCATACAAGAGACATGGTTACAAGAGACACTTGGTTACTAAGGACAACTTTTTTATGTCCCTAGAGCAAATTCTTCACTATTTATGAGACACAACCCAGACACGCTCACGTAATGCGGCTAACGTCGTACTAACCGGTATGTGCTGCAATTTTCATTCCCTTGGCTCGATTTTGTTCCATTCCGCAGCCGGCTGTAATTCCTCGCATGGTTGAGACTACCAATTTCACAGAATTTTCTGCGATTATGCTTTTATAATCGCTGTCGTGCTCCCATACCGACTCTGCGACAGAGTACCATTGAGTTGGATTTCCGTCACAGCGTCTGCGGTGCTGGTCGCTTTATATGCCGGTAGTCAAACTCCGGAGCCATTGCCATGTTTCTATTAGACAGCTCTGTTCGCATCAAAGATGTGTTTAAACACACTTTGGTGCTGATGTATAATAAAGTGGTCTAGTCCGACTCCTCAGTATTTTTAGAATTTTTGGTTACAAGAGACCTTGGTTACAAGTGACATGTTTCCCGGGTCTCATGAGTGTCTCTTGTAACAAGGTTTACTGTACCACCATCATCACCGTTTTTAGTCAGATACATCAACAATAAATGATTTCCAAGTCACAAATATAATTACCAGTGCTCTGGTCAAAACAAATGGTTCATAAAAAATGTCATACTCTGCCTTGTTGGTATATGTTCCTAGCCTTATAACACGAAAAGCTTCAGATGAAACCTACTCAAGTCATTTGATGGCTCACTTGGAACAGGCAAAGCTCTCACGTGCACATTGACATTCAGAGATTACATTTTCTGCATGTAGGTAGAGCTACCACGACCACATACCGCGGACCACGGCTTTCAACCTTCACTGCCCTAACGGAAAACCTTGCAGATTCCACTGTTTTCCGAAAACAATGAAGCACTCTTGAAACGAGCTCAAACCACTCATGTTGTACAATTCCGATGCAAAACAACCAAGCCAGAGGTACTGTCCAGATGACAAGCTTATAAATTAGTAACAATATGAAGAAAGCATGCCTTGCACCACAGCATGAGCGCCTTTTAGCCTCTTTCCGATTTGGTTTGTTTTGTCATGAAAATAGCAATGTGCAATATACTTTTTACTTAAGCAATGATAATTGAAAGTTATGTTCGTCAGTGCGTAGACATGCTATCTCGATCTCCTTAAAAAGTTATAATTATGCGCTGTGTTGACCCAAAAATTTGCCGTTTTGTCAGTCTGTGCTTTTCGAAGTGTCATGATATGGACGGAAGCGCGCGAAAAACAAAAAGACATTGCCGTGTTCGCCGTGCGGGGGCGATGACGAAGTGGTGTGATCGTGTGGCGCGTGGTGCGTGCAAGTGTTCGCAGCTGCTCGGCGTTGAAGGCCAGCCGGTTCTCGCTGGACGCCCGGTCCAGAGAACCCAGATCGCCCACTGCGCCGTCCTTGGACGCAAAGGACCTGTGTTCCTGCTGGGCAACCGGTCCAGGGAGCCAGGCGAACGAGGTAACTCGTTCTCGGATGCCGGTGACCTGCGTTCCTGCTGGGCAACCGGTCCAGGGAGCCAGGTGAGCGGGGCAACCGCGGTCCAGAGAGCCAGGCGAGCGGGGCAACCGTTCGAGAGAGCCAGGCGAGCGGGGCAACCGGTCCAGGGAGCCTGAAGGGCCTGTGTTCCTGCTGAACAACCGGTCCAGGGAGCCAGGCGAGGTGGTCGCTTTCCCGGGCCACTGCCACGACCAGCCTGCTGCCGGAGGCGAGAGCAGTAGCGAGAGCTGTTGCACGGCTACCACGGCTGTGTCTGCTGCCGTCGCTGCTGCAGCTGTAGATCCCATGATACCGTGGGTAGGCCCATGGTGACGTCGTCCAGCCGTCAGCCGACCCTTCGGGACCGACATCGGCCTCTACGCGTCAACGGACTTCACGCAAAGGGAACGCACGGCGAGAGACATTATATTATATGACAGGACACTCTATAGTAGCAGCTTCGGGACTGCATGCGTTAGCATAACGTAACTACATGTCCATAGTGAAGTCTGTACGTTTTGTGCTGTTAATATATATTCTGTGTTTGTGTGCACTCGAGTGGTCGATTGCGTTCCTTGGTGAGTGGTCCTGGGCCCAAACCTCATTACAGTCCATCACCAATCTAACATCATCACTACACCATCGTTCTCATCACAATCTGGCGAGCTTGCCAGGATACCGCTCGTAAAATCATCGAAGGAAATTATCCTCCCTCGAGTGCACGCTCACAGAGAACTAAACGATGGATACAGAAAGATTAGCCACTATTGGATCACAGCTAGGACTGTCCGGTGTGGAATTGCGTACGTGGATTGAGAATGAACAGGCAAAACAAAGAGCGGAACGAGCTGCGGAGAGAGAAGCAAGTAAGGAAGCCGACGAAAGAACTCGACAAATTCTTGAGCTCAAATTGAAGCTCCAAGAAGGAGCTCAGAGTGAATCCGCACGAATCAACACTGATTCGATGTCTCTTCCGAGTGCCGCCTCTTCAGTTCTCAACCCGCAAAAGTTGCTTCCGTTGTTCGATGAGCGACGCGATGATTTGCATGCGTACTTGCAAAGGTTCGAGCGCGTGGCAACAGGACAGGATTGGCCACAAGAGAAGTGGGCATTAGCTGTGAGCATGTGTTTGAGTGGTGAAGCACTCACAGTAATTGGCCGAATGACTGCCGCTGATTCATTAGACTATGAGAAAGTAAAGAAAGCTTTGCTGCAGAGGTTTCGATTCACTGCACAAGGTTACCAGGAGAAATTTCGCAAGGCAAGGGCAGAGGATGGAGAAACCGGGAGACAGTTAGCTGCTAGGCTCTCAGGATACTTCGACCACTGGATTGACATGGCTAACGTGTCCAGAACGTTCGACAGCCTTCGGGACCACATGGTCGCGGAACAGTTTATCCGGTGTTGCCATCCAAAGCTTACTATATTCCTGAAAGAACGAGAATGCAAGTCACTCCAAGAGCTAGCTGATGCGGCTGATCGGTTCATTGAAGCTCAGAACCTATCGAATCTCGGGAAGGTTCCGGAGGACGCAAAATACGTCACTAGGAATCCCACCGACGCTCCGAGGAAACCACCACCAAGGTGTATGCTTTGCAAGCGCCTGGGGCATCAAGCTCATGAATGTCGCAACCCAGCTAAAGAAGTGACGAAGTGCAAGTTCTGTGGGAAGGTTGGTCACAAGAGCGACGACTGCTGGAGCACGAAGGCGCATAAGGAGAAAGTTCAGCCTGCGTGGTCAACGAGAACCGCGATGATTTTTCTTTGTGTCACCCAACTGGAAAACACAAGAAAGGGAAAAATCGTGACACTTTTGATAAGAAACCGGATCAAAGAAAACCCATTTTTCTGGTGGAAGGAATGCCAGTAGTTGAAGGGCAAATGCTCGGTCGAACAATTAGGGTCCTTCGTGATACGGGCAGCAATACTGCAATTATCCGAAGAGACTTAGTCCCTGATCAGAGCTTGACTGGAAAGAGTAGCAGAGTCCTGCTTATTGATGGCTCTGTAATTGATGTGCCAGAGGCCAGACTCCACGTAAATACACCCTACTTTACTGGAGAAATCACAGTCTTATGTATGAACAAGCCGCTTTATGATCTTGTGCTCGGAAACCTACCCGGCGTCAGAGGGCCTCACGAGCCAGATATTAACTGGAAGCACGCTTCAGTCGACCAAAGAGACACTGCGTCGCTAAACACCAGTGTGCAAGCGATACCTGTGGAGCACCCTCACTATGTTTCCGCCATGGTCAAGCCACAAGAGGATAAGCCGACTCCATTGTGCGCACCAAAGATAAAGTGGTGTGACGTTACCAAAGAACAATTTTCAGAAGAACAGCAGAAAGACAAAACGTTGAAATCTGTGTTTGCTAAAGTGGACAGAAAGTGCAAGTCACCAAAAGGCCACTGCTACTCGTTCCTTGAAAAAGGTGGGCTTCTCTACCGACAGTACTGTCTTGCTACCGGCAGGACATTTAACCAGCTTGTCGTGCCGAAGATGTTTAGAAGACCTATACTTGAAGTCGCACACGAAGGTCTTATGGCCGGACATCAAGGCATTCGGCGCACGACAGATCGAGTCTTGGCGGATTTTTACTGGCCAGATCTGCATGGCGACGTGAAACGTTTCGTCAAGTCCTGCGATAAATGCCAGCGAACAACACCAAAAGGCAAAATAGGTGTTGCGCCTCTGGGCAATATGCCTATCATACGTACACCTTTTGAGCGCGTTGCGGTCGATTTAATCGGTCCTTTCTCACCAAAATCGGACCGTGGCAACCGCTATATACTGACCCTCATAGATTTTGCCACACGATATGCGGATGCCATTGCTCTCCCTGCAATTGATGCTGTGCACGTGGCAGAGGGAATGATTGAGATCTTCTCTCGCATTGGTCTACCCAAAGAGATCGTAAGCGACCAAGGAACAAGCTTCACAGCAGAACTCATGGAAGAGGTGGGCCGTCTACTTGCCATCAGGTTTCTAGGAACAACTCCCTATCATGCCATGGCGAATGGGCTCGTGGAGAAGTTCAACGGTACCCTGAAGACCATGCTGAAGAGGATGTGCCAGGACAAACCTCGATCATGGGACAGGTACCTTGCTCCACTGCTCTTCGCCTACAGAGAGGTGCCGCAAGCAAGCCTGGGCTTCTCGCCTTTTCAATTGATTTATGGCCGACACGTACGGGGACCACTGACAGTGCTCAAGGAGCTGTGGACCAATGAAGATATCGACGGCGAAACTCGCACAACATACACCTATCTTGTCGATCTTCGAAATCGCCTTGAGGGA
Source organism: Dermacentor silvarum (assembly GCF_013339745.2). NCBI lineage: Eukaryota > Metazoa > Arthropoda > Arachnida > Ixodida > Ixodidae > Dermacentor > Dermacentor silvarum. The sequence goes on from NC_051154.1 coordinate 428,918,452, forward strand.
AACATGCAAACTCGCCCATGATGAGTTGGAGAAGGCACGCGCAAAGCAGAAAACCTACTTTGACCGGAAGAGCCGTCCTCGCAAGTTAAACGTTGGCGATAAAGTACTTCTTCTACTACCGACTGATTCGAACAAATTACTAATGCAGTGGAAAGGTCCATTTGAAGTTGTCGAACGGAAGAATGAGGTCGACTATGTTTTGAACATGAGTGGAAAAAGAAAAATATTTCACATCAATATGCTCAAGAAATATGAGGAACGCGAACCTTTACAAGTGCAGCAGGTCTCTGCCATAACAGAGATCACCAAGCCTTCGACAGACCTCACACGGGAAGGACCAAACAACAGTCTCGCGTGGGGACCAGCTCAAGATCAAGCGTTCAGCATTTTCAAGAATAAGCTCGGCAATGCTCCCATTCTACAAGCATTCAACATGACAAAGAGTAGGATAACATCGGAGCGGATTACCTGAGCCGTGTCTAAATCGCTGAACGAACAAGTGTATATTACCATAGAGTTAAAATTTTTAACCTTTGGATTGCTAAAGGACAAGAAGACAATTACCGACTTTACTTTTAAAGCAACAGTTGTATATGTAGTGGACTCGTTGTTGAAAGTGTACCTCCGCGCAACACGTTGGCCTTTGTTTTCCGCCTTCTTCCCATTAGAAAGTTGTAAACAACTTTCTTAAAACGGGGGTTGTCATGAATGGACGGAAGCGCGCGAAAAACAAAAAGACATTGCCGTGTTCGCCGTGCGGGGGCGATGACGAAGTGGTGTGATCGTGTGGCGCGTGGTGCGTGCAAGTGTTCGCAGCTGCTCGGCGTTGAAGGCCAGCCGGTCTCGCTGGACGCCGGTCCAGAGAACCCAGATCGCCCACTGCGCCGTCCTTGGACGCAAAGGACCTGTGTTCTGCTGGGCAACGGTCAGGGCCAGGCGAACGAGGTAATCGTTCTCGGATGCCGGTGACCTGCGTTCCTGCTGGGCAACCGGTCCAGGGAGCCAGGTGAGCGGGGCAACCGCGGTCCAGAGAGCCAGGCGAGCGGGGCCAACCGTTCGAGAGAGCCAGGCGAGCGGGGCAACCGGTCCAGGGAGCCTGAAGGGCCTGTGTTCTGCTGAACAAACCGGTCCAGGGAGCCAGGCGAGGTGGTCGCTTTCCCGGGCCACTGCCACGACCAGCCTGCTGCCGGAGGCGAGAGCAGTAGCGAGAGCTGTGCACGGCTACACGGCTGTGTCTGCTGGCCGTCGCTGCTGCAGATGTAGATCCCATGATACCGTGGGTAGGCCCATGGTGACGTCGTCAGCCGTCAGCCGACCCTTCGGGACCGACATCGGCCTCTACGCGTCAACGGATTTCACGCAAAGGGAACGCACGGCGAGAGACATTATATATATGACAGGACACTCTATAGTAGCAGCCGGGACTCCATGCGTTAGCATAACGTAAATACATGTCCATAGTGAAGTCTGTACGTTTTGGCTGTAATATATATTCTGTGTTTGTGTGCACTCGAGTGGTCGATTGCGTTCCTTGGTGAGTGGTCCTGGGCCCAAACTCATTACAGTCCATCACCAATCTAACAGCACTACATAATCATCAGTTTCATCACACGAAGCAACCTGTAGCACTTTCGCGACGTAAAGGAACCTGCCACAAGTACACATGGACCCCATATGTGGCAGCTACAGGCAGTACACCGTTTATTCTGTCCATTCCTTGACTTGCAACCCCACAACCAAACAAATATGCAACATGTCCTTCCGACAGCATTACTTCCGTCACGTGCTTAATTTATGAATGTTTTAAGAATCCCGCCTCTCTAAAGAAATTTAAAGTAAAGCTGAAACTAAAGCAATGCCCAAACATGAGCGCTTCTCGTGGATTTTGAAAGTCAACGAGGCAGAGATTTGCCCCAAATGTCTGGGACTTTAATGGCAACAGGATGGCCAAATTCCGTGCTGCTAATAGATGCAGAAAAAAACACACATATGTGCGTTGTGTTTCAAAGGTTACTTATATCGTAGCAGGGATACTCCGTGGTAATTAGTTGGAATTCATGCTATTTGCCTGCACTCTGAGCCAAAATATTCTTAGAGCCATAGCCACAACACTTTTTCTTCGGGATAATCAAAATGCGGATTCGGCAAAATTCAGAAAAAATGCTTCCAATGAACAGGTGCTTCTATATTTTATTTCAAAGACTTCTTTTCTTGCGAAACTAACAATGACGATAGCTATAGGGGCTTGTTTGTATGGCATCTTTTATTTTGTTGCAGCGCAAGGCTGAATACAGGTACAACAGAAAGGCACATTGACATGCACACCAGTGTTAACTTCTAACAATAGATCATTTCCTGTTTCGTCAATATATATATCCTCAAAAACGTCATACAACAAATATGTGTAAAGGCTCGGTAAACATGAACTAAACAAAACCTGGAACCACACGCATGCAGTTTTTTAGCCACAGAGATTGAGACATGTCACGTTTAACACGAACCAAGATGTACAAGCTCTTTCGAGGATAATGAAATTGAAGGCTTACTGATGCATGCGTCACCAAATGTTGATATGTTTCTAGTGTCTATAGTTAAGCGCATTATCGTGCACCTGCTTATGTTCATGATAACTGCTTTTTGAATCTAGGTTTGCACTTGCTCTTTGGCAATGAAGAACAAGGAAAACCGTCAGCAGAAGGGTATTTAATTTGGTATTGTGTTCATAGCCTGTTATTTATACATGTACCAGTTTGATCAATGTAGGACCCTCCACACCCAAGAGCAATGCGGCATACAACACACGCGATATAATCAATTAATTTGCTTTATGTTCCTTCTCGCATGCAGTATCCGAAATTCTTTCTGGGCTCGACTTCTACAAAGGCTCAAAATTTATTAGGCGTCGAAAAAAACATGATTTCACTCCTTCCAACAATCTTTAATCGTGGGAGAAAACTATGTATGTAGGGGATGGCAGCAATCTTTTCTTTATGTCGGTACTTGTACCATATACCTGCTCGGAACCTTTTTGCTGTGCCTTTTTAAGCAGTCCTGCTGCGACTGACACGAGCACGTGGCTCGGGTAACCAAAGCCGCTTAAACGTGGACTCGCATCGAATCTATGGTGCATTAGGTGCAGGATAGCCATGTGGCGGGAAGATTAGATTCCTTGACATTAATTTTGTGCTCACGATAAAAAACTGCTGGTGTTAAGAACCTAGGGCAAGTAAGACCCTTTACCATTTCATTCGACGCGTACAAAACTTGCGAAGAGGGGATCACGAAAGTGGTTTCAGTGAAGCGCCGTTAGAAGCCATGCCAGCACCTAATGGACAATAGCTTCGGACGGCAAGTCTCACATTTAAGCAGGGCTGGTACCCGAGCCAAGTGGAAAAAAGTTCGAGCAAGTGGATGGTAAAACACCGACATAAAGAAAAGAAAGGTTGCTGTCATCCCCTTTATACATGTTTCTCCCCACAGAATAAAACATTACTGATAGGTGTGACATCACATGTTTTTCAGCTCCTAATAAATGGGGAGCCAGTGTAAGAAGACAAGGCCAGAAAGAATGCGGATACTGCATGCGAAAAGGAACATAAAAACAAATTCTTGATTGAATCACGTGTGTTGTATACGACATTCCTTTGAGTGCAGACGGTCCTACATTGGTCAAACTGGTAGATGTATAAATGACAGGCTACGAGAACACAAAGAAAAGTAAATACCTGGCTGCTGACGGTTTTTTGCCCCTCCTTGCCAAAGATGCAATTGCAAACCTAGATTAAAAAGAACAGTTATCACGAGTAGAAGCAGGTGAAAAGATGAGCGATCTTTGTTCGCGTTAAACGGTAATGTCTGCCAATCTGGTGCCTAAAAACTGCAGCGTGTGTTCCTGTTTTTTTAGTTCATGTTTACCGATTTTTTACACGTTGTATAAGTTGAGGGTATATATAGTGAGGAGAACTGGAAAACGAATGTGTTGAACGTTATGCTGGTGAGGTCGAATTTGGCCTTTCTGTTGTCCCTGTCATCAGCTTGCACTACAACAAAATAGAAGATACCATTGATTTCTTGGCATCAGATGCGGGCACCAAAAAAGTTGTTCACAAAATTAAGTGGTCACCAGGCCATGTCTAGTTGAATATCTGAAATGCTCTACTGCAGTGGTGGATGTGCCGTCCAAAGGCCTGCAAGAAGGCACTAGTTATGTTTTCTAGGGCACGACGGCAACAGAGTATGTTGCCTAAGGCAAGTAGTCACAGGAGTCCTGGATGAGTAGAAGAAAATTTAGAGAATAATAATTGGTCGGAACACTTATGTCACACACTTCTGAGTCACTAAGCGCTTGTCTTTGTCTCCCTTTCTTGTGCCCGTGTATTTTTATTGCGCTAAGTTCCTCGTTCATTTATGCACTATGATGATGAACTTCTTTTGGAAAACTTCAAATGTTTACCTGACCTTTGACTCAGTTTTGCACGTAAGTAAAAATTATGAACTTGTCGCTGTGACCAGTCATCTCTATCTGCTGTACACTTGTGAGATGGGGTTAACAGTATTTGAAGGTTTGTGCATTAAGGCAGGAGAGCGCACTTGCTGGATGGCTCATAATTTGCAGAAAAATGCAGCAGTGTGCAACAATTGTATCACTAATGACCTTTAATATCTTGTTAGTTATTAATTTGTAAACACCTGTTGTCAAACAGCCTGCTGACTAAAGGTCTGAGCACATTATACACAATTATAGCACGTACTACTACACGAAAGAAAACCTATAATAGAACCTACCAAATACAGTATCAGTGTAGTGGCAGGTCAAATGGTTCCTCAATGCTTGTGTCCTTCCTGGTAAAAGGAAAGAAATGTTAAGCTTACACTGACAGCACCAAACCACACAAACGTAACTGCCACAGAACATCAGGAGTTGTAACTAGATACAGTCAACTGCTTAACTATCTCATGTACATTCAATGACAGAATGTACCTTCATGGAGCCTCTAATCTATGACATTCATGCTGTAATACAATATGCTAGCAGACAGAATCAAAATTGCATGTATGAAAATTCTCAGTAAAACTATATTTCCTACCTACCACAGTCCCCTCTTTGTGAAGTACAAGTGACTGTCTAAGCTACAATCAGAAGGTGGAAAATTCGGGATGCTTCTAGTAAACAACTAACCATATCTCTACCTGTACTCAGCAATACAAAGGTGAATCGCAAGTAATATACTGATAAAGAACAGTTCAGAACTGCTGCCAAGTGAGTGCAATAAATAAAAGATTTCGAATTTATCTTCATGTAAGACTAGGCGTGCTAATTTTCTTTACATTACGAAAGACTGGGCAGAAAAGATTGCATTCAGTCAATTGTGATTTGCAAAACAGTAGTAAGAAGTTGAGGTGGGAGTCCCTCAGGTGGTATGTTGCGATGTTTCGAGAAATTGTTTTAAGGAGCGTCTTTCCTTAACCCTTTTACGTGCCAATTAGTTGTGTTGATTGAAAACTTAGCTTCCCCGCATTCTTACATCTTCAGATTCATAAAATTCTTACAGATGCACAATAGATTAAGAGTTTTCAGTTCTTTAGTGAGTTTGTCAAGTTTGTAAAATGTGCACTCCATGCAAAAACTCAGTGCAAGTACATGAGATTTCCAAACATCAACTATTTCATGTCTAGCAGGCTTGAACAGCACCTATCCAGCCACTCAAAAATTATGACTGGTGCAACACACTGTGAAAAACGACGAAAGAAGTGACATACACCAAGTAAAGTACCCAATCATCTACCTTCATACTTCCTTCACTAAAACAATTTGCCTGTGTAATTCAATCTTGCAGCACTATTTCAATCAGAAGAGTTTCAAGATGTACGGGACCAATTTTAAATATCCTTACTTTAATCAATGCTATTGCTATTAATGCACTATCTTGGAGTATTGAATTGCGTGCATAGCGTCTGAAAGGATTAATCATATTCGAGTAATCTTTACTGAAACTCAAGGCATAATATCATATTTGTTTACAGTTTTGTGATGAGACAACACAATAGATGCGGGAGTTTAAAAACATCTTTATAAAATGCTGTAGAAAGCAAATTTCTACAACCTCTCGCAATACCGAGCTATTTCCTATGAGTGTTCTAACATTTCCTTGTAACATGATGCAGTGTTTTCACAGACATAGCTTGAATCGTTGTATCTCATGTTTTGGAAGCAACTTAAGAATTGCTATAACAAGCAGATTTGAAACCCTACCCAGACTGCACAGCCACTTACTTTCTTTAACACCAACACGTGTAATGAATTATGTCATCCACATGGCACAGTTTCCGATTATATTCTCAAGCATGAATCTCATAATTGCAAGTTATGCAAGAGTGTACCTATGGGATTACTTGGGGACAGCACGAAAAGACAGGAGAAGGCTAGACAACACGAACGCAGGCAAAGAATTTTGTTTACAGACAAAACCTATATACTAGGCCTGTGTGTCGTGCGTAGTTGCAGCTGCAGGATAGCGGGATAATGTCAACAACCGCACAGTTGATGAACTGCTGTTCTGCCTTTTGCTACACTTTGCGTCAAGGCTCTATCCGAGTCACCTTTTCGCACAATGTACCCCGATTGCTCGACGTGAAAAATAAAAGGAAAGTTCCAGCTTTCCCAACAATCTATTTTAGACTATGACTGACCTTGTGAATATGATATAACAGTGGCCACCACAGTGCAAGCAAATGTTAGACATGGGTTCAGAAGCTCTCCTCCACTTTTTGATGCCTCGATTTCTTGAGGACACCTTTTGGTGTTCCTGTGATGAGCTTCACAGCCAAAGAGTGTGCCGACGCGGAAGGCAGAATAGCCTCCTCCAAACATTGGGCATAGCTCCAGACACATAACACTAACCAAAGAAAGCCCTGCGGTCCAGAAATGGAAGATCACTGTCTAATGGTAGTTTTTCTCCGTACGTGAACTCATGTAGCGCTGCAGAGAAGACAGAAAAAAATCACTACCAATTTAGTAGCCTTACTTCACCTAATATAGAGGAGAAAGTTGTAGATGAAGCAAAATAACTTTACTACACTGGTGCCCACAATAGCTAGTGTTTTACGGTTACCTGACAGTGTTTTTGTCTGTGAGAAGTTGCCAAGCAAGGCTACTCAAGGAGTTCAGCCATTTTTTAATGTCTCCTCCACAGTGCCAGGTGTGCTCATGGAAGTAAAACTGCTGGAAAGCAAGCTCCAATATCTAGCGTGAAGGTTTTCTGTGGTGAGCATCGTGCTGGATCTATGATCCACACTCAAAATTGTCTTGGCCTTTCCTATTATCGCACTTGAACACTGAAGCGTGTTGTTGCTACAAGAACACAAGGGAACACTCTTGGCACCACCACGAAGTGGAGGGGAGCTTCCAGACCCAAGTACGGTTGCTTTTAACAGTGTGTTCGCACTGCCTTTCGGCATGCGTTGCCAAGAAGCATTTAACGGAGCTGAACATAGGTGAAGTCTCCAGTCGGAGTACTTCAAGGAAGCTGTCAATTCAAGCAAATTGCTGGGGGCAGTTGGAACTACATTTTTATTTTTGGGGCCAAACAAACTGGGCAGGTACAAAAATGTCAACCGGACCAGGCCAAGACGTGAAGTTTGCATCAAGAAGTATGTGCTGGAGGTCATAGGAAGTGCAGTTGGTGCTGTTTACAACATCCTACTGCCCTGCAGCAGCATTTATGTAGGACAAACAGGACGAAAACTCAAGGACTATTTTAGGAAACACTCACAGACCCTCGATACAAGATGGGAAGCAACGTAGCTATCGATGCTGCTTTGTGCAGTTGTATATCAAGTTTTGAGTAAAGAAGAATCCTCATGGCACATGTTCAAAACATACAAAACTCGCAGAATAGCCCCCACATATGCTAGTGTGTAATCACTTAATCTTCTAGACAAATTGAGGTATTCAGATGAACTGCGAGAGCGTTCTGAACTGGGCTGGTTGGTGCATGTTTAGGAAGGAACTGAATGGTGCCATAGACAGGATAAAGGGAATGTGTTGCTGTGCCCGTTGCCTTCAATTTGTTCTGGCAGTAGTGCTGTTCATTCCCTTCAAAATATTCATATATTTTGGTCACCTGACCACGTGACACAGCTGCGTGCTCAGGCTATATTTTACCTTGTTATGATACTTTCCAATGTCACACGCAAATCCGTCGAGGCATCTTCACCTATTATAGTAAGCTGAACAATGGCTAACAGTGAGCTTAACTGTGGCTACACTTCGTTACCATGGGGCCCATGCATGACAGTGTTAGAGGTCAGTATGCAGGTGTTTTTGCATACTCATAGAGGCAAACTGGACAAAGAATTAACTTATTGGTGCGTGTTTTATCTGTTGCCTCAAATCCCGAATTCCGGTGCTACTAGTGTTTTTGAACACCACTCATGTGCAACCTAGACAAGTCTGAAACAATACCACTTTCAAGTCGACGTCCTCATGCTGAACCAATTGGTGCCCGAAAAACAAAACATCATTTATCTTTTGGATGCATCTGCAACAATTATTATACTTGTATAGGCATTGTCATTCCAACAACATTTGCAGTCAATGTCCATTAGGACTGCATATGCATGACTGATATACGATAGAATGGCCCAGCTTACCAGAACAAATAGCACAATGCAAGACTGCTTGCCACTGGTGTTGCAAGCAGGCCCCCATGGCTGAGAAACTGAATGCAAGGCGGCACACAGACATCCTTCACTGGTGTAACAGCTGCAAATGAAATACTGATATCAGTTACTTTCTGACCGGTCATCCAAAGCAAAGCAGAAACATTTTTATATACAATTACACTATGCATATGAGCTCGTCACTGAGTTATTGTTATTGCTGTGAGATAGCTCACAGTATTTTATAAAGTGCTAATGGCCTCGTTTAACTTATTTGCAGAAAAACTTTATGAAGCACCTTCTATTCGAAAAATTTGCTGACAAAATATTTTGCCCTGTATAACTTACAACACATGCACGCATTTTAGAATTATTGCAGTATTGTTATGCAGAATTATTAAGCGGCAATCCTCCCTCCCAGAATACGTGATATCCTCACGTACTGCGTCAGAACGTTAATCGTCAGCCTGGTAGCTGTAAAAAAAAGTAATGCAGATTGCCAGGTAGAAAATAATCCGTTTCCTTTGCAATGAGCCTTAACGGGTATCACGTGGACAACTTTCAATTGCGATCGTGCACGAGTGCTCGGGCTCTACTACTAACGAAAGGGCACCGTGTGACACCCGTGTTACCTAGCACTGCAGATGGCACAAGGTCACGGCAATAAGTCCGCTCCACCGTAATTTCATTGTAATGAAGGGGCATGCACATCAAACATGCTCTATGAGGTCTTCATACATGACCAATCTTCCAATCCCGGGTGTGAACACTGCGATTAGGCACGCCCAGCCAGGGCACTGCGTCCGAAGCTTATAATAATTGCTAAAAATTTCACTGTAATTCAATGCGTCACCGAATATTGGTAACATAGCGTTGCACCGCGTCGGAAGCGATAGTAATGGGTACAACGCCTTCACCTAATTTTGGAACGCCGAGCACACAGCACAGCACACTAAAACTAGAATGCTAACGTCAGTAAACCAGCGGCCACATACAGACGACAAAGGAGCTGTAGAGACGTCAACGCCGCTAATATTGCCTACGCGTCTCAGCTGTAGTGAGTATGCATTCAACACAACAAATGCAACACCCCTTTATCACAGACTCGCAATGTCGCTTTGTCAATCCTCATGGCCAAGGAATCTCGTTAAAAGCGTGCTCACAACACAATTGAGCCCATCACCGGCCATCGCAGAGCATTTCGCACGCGCAACGTGCACCAACAGCGAAAAAAGGACACGTAAATCACTTACTTGTGTAACAATCCAGCGCCGATTCCTTCCTATTTAGAGTGAAATCACAAATACGCCAGGAACACCACCTCCACCGTCCGCCATTAGCGACCACTCGTACGGTTGTATGTGTCGGAGAAATGCAACCCAGCGTGTAGGCGCGATGAAGGTGTGGTAAGCAGCGCCACCGCTCAAAACCTACCTGCTTCTTTTGTGTGTTTACTATACTCGCACGCGAATAATGTTCAAACAGCGTTATCTATGGCGATATATGTAACTAGCAGTTAGAGTAGACAGTGTCTTTTCGTTACATTCTTTGCGTGTTCATTTTTCACTCGTGACATGTTCAGTTGCACTCCACATGAAATTACGGACGGCTCTCCGTATTTCAAAAACGGAGCTCACGTCCGTCTTTTTTACGTAGAATCCTGCCGTTTTCATAAACGGAGCTCACGTCCGTCTTTTTTACGTAGGATCCCGCCGTTTTTCATAAAACAGAATGGTCTGCGTAAATTTTACGTAGGTACTTGGAAAAAAGTAATTGGAACAGCTGAGAGGAGAGCGGAGGAACGCTGGATTCTATGAGACCATTGTGCGATGGCTCGCCAGGCTCGGAATTGCGCGCACAAGAAAGCAGGTGCCGAGCAAGATTGAAAATATCACCCAAATGTGCAGGTACGCCGTAACACTGTGCGCTGCACAGCGGCAGAAACAGGGTTGGCACTTTACTTCCGGTCACGTGAGGCTAGTATCCTGACGTTGTCAGCTGCGCGTGTGGGTTCATAAACTTGTTTTTTGTCGATCGGCTGTGGTTCATTCACCAGGCGAGTGCATTCTTTATTTCGTTTTCGGCCTTTTTGTGTGTGGCAGAGACACACTTGATAGGCCTTCAGAACTGAAACGATCAAAGCAACAGCGGAATTCCCACACAAGAACACTGCCGCAGGGACCGTTTCACATCTGTATGTGGTGGGCTTGTCTCCTAAAAAAACGAAAAAGAAAGAAAAAAAACGGAGGCACGCATTTAGGCAGTATGTAACAATAGCGTGATTTGGTAGAACGCAAATAATCTAAAATATTAATTCCCCGTTACCAAGATGGCTAGGCATATGTACTGGATGGTGCAAAATTTGGTAACCTGCCCAGTTACAGTGAAAACTGTTGAAGCAGCAGCTCGTCCACGCATGTGAATTTTGAGAGTTGCGCTTGCGCAAGTGCTAGCTATGTTATGTTGATCGAGGGTACTTGTACACGGCAGCTGTTGCCACTATTTTGAAGGTGTAACACTAAAGCACGTACTGTAATTTTTGTCCTGCATGAAGTGTCCTTACTATTCCTATGCATTTTGCCTAGTTCGTGCAATGGTGAGCAGCAGTGAACAGCAGAAGTGCTGTTCACTGATCTTTCCAGGAGTTGGGCAAAGAAGCGCACAACGGGCTCTGCACTTGTGTCATGGATTTACTTTAACGAATTTTACGACAAAGTAAAATAAATAAATAATTACGCAGGTTTCTGGGAAGACAGCCAGCAAATGACCAGTCTATGGTGGAATAACGCACAGCGCACACAGATGCCGCACTCGAGGCCACAAGTTCGTCGTGATACGCCTGTACAAGTGCATGCCCATAAAAGAGCATGTGCATGATGCAGACTCAGCATGGTGCTGATTTTAATTCTTAAGAATGGACAACTCGGCGAGTTTTCAAATATTCTTGGCTTAAAACGCAAACAAAAGAAATTGCCAATTAAGGCAGGAAAAGTGGTTCTGAAAATTTTATTCGCATAATGGAAATTTATACATCGTGAGTGACGACGAGCTAAATGACAAAAGGCAGGGCAAGCAAAATGAAATAACAGCATGATCAAGGGCAGTCCTACTGATGCTCTCGACGAAATCGTTTACACACATGAAGTTAATTGAAATGCTATAGCAATTTTCCTTGCTCTCGTACCTTTATTGGCATAAAGAAATGGTGCTTACAAAGCTGGGACAAGGCCACATATCAGCACTGCACCTGCATATGCAGATCAAGAATGCCATTTCAAGCAATACATTGTGCATGCATGAAATGAGGTAGTGCCCCATCCCCTCATGTATATTATTTCAAGACAGAATAGTGCTGGAAATCACATTGAAATCACATGCTTTCTGGGATAGGTGGGTCCCGAAAATGTGCAACAGGAAGTTTTTTTGGGGGATGAACATATTGGGGCACAATGTAAAGAATAGGCCTATAGAAAGATGAGTGTATAGTTGTCATAATCATGTGATAAGGTAGCCTTAATGAGCTAAGGAGGATGCTGGCAAATGAAGCTGCATTGTTGTGTGTGTGCTCAAGAGCCAATTATTTTCTGCCTTCCGCTGATTTGTAGCATGGAAAATGGCAACCAGTCGCCGCACAACACCCAGGATGAATAGGAGCTCGAGCCACCAACCTTGGAAGCACTGGCGACATCAGGACCGGCAGGTGAGGTGCTATCACAGAACACCTGACCAACAAACAATGATAACCAGTGTGGTCCTCGAAAGAGGGAGCATGTCGTGCACAGGCGAATTTCAACGTGACCTGCTTAATGAGCCGCGCCTGCTTCGGCAGACATTGGAAATGACAGCTAGAGAAGAGTGGGTGCTCAGAAAGTGGCAAAAAAAATGCCCAAGAAAAAAAAGCACTAGTGGCGCAAGGCTAAAGAAACAGCGGAGCTGATCGGCACCTAGCACTACCAACTCATCCCAAGTATTTTCCGGAATTTATTGATTATTGATCGATTATCGATTACCCATTCATGGGCTATAAATTGGCTATCGCGAGGTATTGACCACGTATTTGGGCTAGGCTAAGCACTACGAAGTCATCCCCAGCATTTTGCTGAAGTTATTGATTATTGATTGAATATCGATTAGCTATTGATTGACTACCGCAAGGTATTGGCTGCGTATTTGGGCTAGGCTGAGCACTACGAATCATCTCCAGCATTTTCCGGAATTGATTGATTATGATCGATTATCGATTAGCTATGGATTGGTTATCCATAGGCTATCGCAAGGTATTGGCCACGTATTTGGGCTAGGCTTAAGCACCTTCGCTAGTTCACAGGGGTTGTGCATTTGCGCTTGGACTCTGCACAACCGCAAGGATCTGGCCACATTTTTGTTCGCTCTTCATGGAGTAATGGTCGGCTTAAACAGCTCCGCTGTTAAAACTTGTTAACCTGCTGGGCAGTATTTCAATAAAGATTGACGACAGGTCATGTTCCTGCGTTTATTGCCACCTATTAGTCATTTCGTCCTTGCACCTAGTGAAGGCTGAAACTGTGATGCAACTACAGCTGTTGCTCACTTTACAGCCTCCGGACTATCAGTTGCAAGTTGTTTGTGCATAGTGCGACAATTCTTTACTACTACATACGCATTCCCTTATAGACCTTTTCTATTGGGAATGTACATATATTATGAATATACATAATGTTAATCTCCAGGAGTGCCAGCTTCAACTGGAGCACATCGGCAGCACGCATGTCTAAAAGTGACAATAGAACGTGTTTCAATCAATACAGTCTGCTGTCACATTGATACACACAGCTGCTTCACTAAATAGAAATGGCAGCTGAATAAATGGGGTAAGGCGTAATTTGTCGAAACTATCGACTGAACTAGATTGGAGTCACCACTGCTGACTACAAGCTAAACCACGCTTAGCGTAGATGGTGCTTTACCATTGTCTGCCACCCACTACGTTCACAGTGCTGTACAGCTTGCATCATATGCTCTAAAGATGTTATGTGGTTGCAGTGCAACCTGCTTTATGTGCTGGTTTTGCCCCTTTGGGCTGTGTAAAGATGACATCTGGCCTTGCCCTGTTATTGCATTGTAGATGCACGTGCCGGCTGCACGTGCCGAGCGCCCAAGATCATCGCACTCTTCGTTTGCCCTCAACAATAATTTTTTTGCAGTTCGCTTCAAGCATAAGAAAGACATTTGGCATTATTGTAAACAAATAAAGTAGTCGCACAGAGACATGAATGCAGCGCTTTAGCAACCGCTTTCGCAATATGTTGATCATTCACAATATTTGCTGTAACACGATACATGAACGAGGTGGCCATGAGGGTCACTCAGCAGTGGAAGAAAAAAAATCTGTAGCCCCTCCCCGTCGAGAGAATGGTAAGCTAAGCTTGTCATGTGTTTATTCATTGTTCCTCGGAACGAATTGCACAGAAGAGTACCACGTTGTGTTCCATCACATCCGGTCATACGCACTGCAGTGGCTGCGAAGTTAGGGTTGAGAAACTCAAGTTGAAACCTGGCCGTCGCCGGGGAAGTTCGCGCATCGTTGACGAGGGGTGCACCCTGTTCTCGGGTTCATGGAGGGCTAGACGACGCTGACGTTGGCCTCAACATCGCGCTCCCGCAACTCGGTGTCGCGGCTCTTCGCTGACGTTCCGCTGGCTTCAGAATCGCACTCTAGAATCTGCACGTTGAAGACGAGCCCATTCCCGAGCGCATTCATCTGGGTGGATTTCTATGAATTTCTTTAAAATTAAATCTGTCCGTTACGTAAGAACAATGATTGGTCATACCACTTAAGCAAGGCTCATACATAAACGCGGTCACTCCAATATGACGACAGAAGAGAAGTGAAATTCTACGCGGAATGACATTGCGGCAACGCAGCTAGCGGCGGAAGCAGACGACGACGACGAACGCGGGCGAAGCAGTGGAACGAGCGCGTGCCGAGCACCAGCCACATGTGCAGCTCTGAGAGCCGCTAGTTTTTAGCGTTACATCGCCGGCGGAGGCTAGCGTATACAAGCTTCGCTGAAAAACAAACTATGCATTAATATCCTGGGATAGAACATCTTAGCGTATGTCGCTTAGTGGTTGCGCAACCAGTTAGCTGTGTCTGAGGTGTCCTTTTATCATGGGGTGGTGGTCCCACTATGGAGAAGGCTTTTGCTTCACAAATAAATTTCCGCACTTTCTCTCGTACGAAAGGAAAATAATACTACTGCATGAGAATAATGATCGTGTGTGACATACCAGTTGCTAGATGCAAGAGACATAACGGGGAGCTGCCAGCAACTTGACTGAAGGTAACAGTTATTATTAGCCTAAGAAAATGTCAATAAATGACCTGCAAAATAATCGAAACTATTTCGCATCACTGTCGCGCACACACCATGCAGGCAACTTTGTGTTTAAATTCGTTGTTTTATTGTTACTGCGATAAAAATAACTGTTGAAGTGACATGATGATCCTGCTAGCATGATGTCATTCAGTGACGTA
Organism: Dermacentor silvarum; assembly: GCF_013339745.2. Lineage (NCBI taxonomy): Eukaryota > Metazoa > Arthropoda > Arachnida > Ixodida > Ixodidae > Dermacentor > Dermacentor silvarum. Next base: position 428,933,630 of record NC_051154.1, read on the forward strand.
GCTAGTTCAGTTTAACTGATAAACTGTTTTGCATTTCACAGAAAATTGAAAAATGGAAAAAGGTGGACATGTATGCGTACAAGTGGACAATGACGAGCAGCACAGTAAACTGAACACTGCCACGAACTTAACCCCAGTTGCCTTATAAATAAGTGGCCATTCACCAGTATATGGCACTGCATCACAAACTTCAGTGACATTCAAGCTGGCGAATGTATTCAACTAGGGCTCCTCTAACATCTGGTCCGCTTCCAACTTCCACATCTGTAGAATGTTCAGGTTGCATATGCAGCATATTTCCATTTCTGACGCGTGCAGCCACTGCAGTGACATAGTCTAAAAAGTGTTCACATACGTTGTGAAGAACACGAGCCCTTACGATCATCGTTACATTCCTAATGTCTGCGTCCATTTTCTTGAGCACTAGCCTGGATCGAATGGTCACCCTCCCAAAGGCGTTGTAGACAATGCTCCGGGACCTGGATAAATTACAATTGTAGGACCTGTGCCGATCGTTCTCTCCGAAGCTCTTGAAGGGCTTCATTAGGTTACAATCAAGTGGAAACACCTGGTTGCGCAGGATGAATGGTGGCACTACAACTCAGATGATTGTTGTTGGTGCTTGGAACAAGGGTTCCTCAGCCATATCGGCTAATCCAGACTGGCGGTACACGTATGCATCGTGACAGCGCCCTGGTGAGCCAATGTTGACGTACTCGTACCTGAACAGGTACTTATGGTCTACCAGGTCGAGCAATATGCTGTACCTGCAAAGAATAATGTTATAACTATGAAGTTACAGAACACAAGAAAATTAATAGCAATGGCTTACAATCACACATGAACAAAGTGTGATGGAACGAAAAATGTTATGCGTAACGTTAAGAGACAGGAAGAGAGTGGTGTGGATCATAGAGCAAACGGGGATAGCCGATATACTAGTTGACATTAATAGGAAAAAATGGAGCTGGGCAGACCGTGTAATGTGTAGGATGGATAACCGGTGGACCATTAGAGTTACAGAATCGATACCAAGAGAAGTAAGCACAGTGAAGGACGGCAGAAAACTAGGTGGGGTGATGAAGTTAGGAAATTTGCAGGCGCAAGTTGGAATCAGCTAGCGCAAGACAGGGGTAATTGGAGATAACAGGAAGAGGCCCTCGTCCTGCAGTGTACATAAATATGGGCTGATGAAGATGATAACAATCACAGACCATAGTGCACCACTAAGAACGAGCGTAATGACTGGTCAAATGTAAAAAAGCACAGCGATCCTAGTATTTATATTTTAACTGCCTTTAAAACACTTAAAAAAAGACAATGTTAAGTGTGAATCCATGAGTTTGATGAAACGTTTTCATCGACTACAGCCATAATTATTCATCCCGTCAACGATGACAACAAAAAGACCCATAGAGACATATACTTTCCAGCCTTTATAGTTCAAATAATAACTTGCATGCTCCTTTGCCGGAGCTACCGGTATGCCGCCGCCGTCCAGGGCCCCGAAGCCTTATAAAGTCACACGCTGCCTGGAATGCTTTCACGTGCGCTGGCATGTCATCCGGCGAAGGCATTTTCACTCATTCCTATTCGAGGGTGGCAGCACTACTGGCACAAAATTCCCTGTAAATAACGTTCACAGTAGAATGACCTATGCCGAAGATGTCCGCAATTGCTCTGTCCTTTGCGCACGAGCACAGCTTGTACAAAGGTCAACACTCATGTCTAAAACAACGGAGCGTCGAGCTCGCGATTTCACGAGCGACATCTACAGTTTGAAATAGGTCACATCTGAGCATGCGCGGCCCTAATGACGCGCCTGCCTTGCATTTTCTCCTTGTTTATGGCCGCGGCTGCAACGACTGCTTTGGTCGTCAGAAGCGCTGTCAATGGTGTAACGCCGAAAAAAAAAGCGTGGAATCGCCCGGCTCGGCGCCCTTATACTGCAGGCTTATTCTCAGTTCTTGGCATCATCATCCCTCCATTGCGTCGCACATATACCTCGCGCATCATGCCGTGAATTTTGCGTAGCGCATTGCGTTTATTGTCGTCTGTTAGGAGTGAGTTTTAAACACCTACTTTCATCGTTTATTGGAAGCCACCCGCAAACGATGCGTTCATAGCGAATAATTGTAGGTTTTGATAGTACATACAGCAAAATGCTGCCTATATAACTAGAACTTAGGATATTTATTCAAATCAACACATGTAGATACCTCAAAAACGGTGTCAAATGTAAGCACAGCATACATCAGTGGTAAGCGGAAGCGTTTTCTTGTGTGTTTCGTGAGCCAACATTGTCAGTGCTGACCGTACTGCAAAGTTCGATGAAGAGGCCACTTAGCCACTGTAGAACCCTCGTCGTAGTGCTTGTCATTGGTGCCGCAGAAGATTGCAATAAGGCAAACTATTATCGCGTTGGAACTCCACCAGACAGATGTACGCTCTGAATTCTCGCAGGGAGAGACTCGTAAAGGTGGTCCACAAGAGTGGGGTCATTCCGTAGACGTACGCACACCTTGTTCAACAGCGCCCCACAGATCGTTTGAACTGCATCTTGTCATACCAGGCTGTTTGGCGAGGTTTTTTTTCATCAGACCCCATACATTTTCAATAATATTGAGGTCCAGGCTTCTCGCAGGCCATTACGCCGAGGCCGTCAAAAAGCTCTCGAACTTTAGTGGCTGTGCGGACGGACGCCCTATCCTGCTGAAAGTGGTAGAGTCCGTCTGGAAAGGAGCCGTCCGGTACGTAAGCTAAAAGGACCATGTCTATTACGGCCGTGTAGGCTGCTGCCGTCATCCGTCCTTAAGGCTGTGGAGTGGTCCTAGGCCTTGATAACTCACTGCTCCCCACACGGTGACTGAATTGCGCCCACTGGAGCGAACATTTTAGGGGTATTTTTCGTCATCCCTGCGTTTTAAACAGTACTTGCTCAATAAAAAAAAAAAAAAAAGAAACTTGCCTTCAGCACTGTGAAGCCGCGGTATCGGAAGAAGCTCGAATGCCAAGCATTAAATAACCGTTGCTAGAATACTCTTGTCCCGAGACGTACACATCAGAATTCCCAATCCTCAAACCCAAATACAACATAAACGCATATATTGTCATTATTGTGAAATTTTAATTAGTCACTCTAATTTCTACTAATACTCTAAGTTACTCAGATAGGATGGCTGTAATCTTTGTCTTTCTTAAAGAACATATTCATTCTCTCTCACTCTCTCTGTCTAGAACATTATGCGGATAATTTTTGCACTCTAATTGAATATTTGCAGCATAACCGACGCTGGGAAACCAATATTACCGTCCAGCATCACAATAAAGCATGTTTTTTTGTCTCAATATTACCGGCTGCTATCAGGACGCCACACACGTTGCCTGCGGTCCAGCATGTGCAGAAGAAGGATGCTTTGTCGCTGAACACAACGGCCCACCTGAAGTCTGGTGTCCAGTTTTGGACAACGGAAGCGAAGTCCATGCGCTGATCTACGTTTGAGTACGTTTTTTCAAGCTGGATTCTGTGAGCAGCATTTCCGCTTTTCATCACGGCTCAATGAAGACTGCGACGTATGGCTTGCGTGGAAACCTCCAATCCCAGAATATCTCGAATTTCTCGGGCGCTGAGAAAGGGGTCTTCAACAGACGCTCTTACGATCAGTCGGCCCTCTTCATGGGTTGTAGCTCTTTCTGGTCGACGATGGGCAGCATCAGCAAGTCGACCTTCTTGGTAAAAAGCTTGGAGCCCTCTGCTAAGAGTTGCTGTCTTTTGATAATCACTTTTCCTTCATCAAATGTCAAGCGAGGTGCCATTGTTGAAGTTCTAATGCAGTATCAATAAAGTGGCATAAATAATTTATAGGCATTGCTACAGCAGCTGGCTCACTCGCGCAAGCTCTGAACGCTAAATTTAGGAGCGGCCAAGCACCGGCTTCCTAGCAGTCTGGCCAAAAACCACAGAAAACTTTATTCAGCTGATAAGTGGGTGCAAATCTGCTGCCGTATAAATGAGACCACGAACAGATAATAAGTTTGCAGCATAGCTTGCATCGGGCGCCGAGAACGATTCGCTGCGTTTTTTTTTTACGCTGCACCGTTGACAGCGCTTCTGACGGCCTAAGTCGTTGTTGCAGCCACCGCGCTAAACAAGGATAAAAAATGCAAGGCCGGCGCGTCATTGGCGCCGCGCATGCTCAGATGTGGCCTATTTTAAACTGCAGATGTCGCTCGTGCAGTCCCGAGCGCGACGTTCCGCCGTTCAAGACATTAGTGTTGACCTCTCTACAAGCTGACGGCCAAACGGCCGCACGTGTTTCTATAGCAACGCACTCGCGCATATTTTCGTTTGCCGTTGCATTGCTGCCCGGCAGACGTCAACTAAGTATCTGAATGTCGTTTGTGACACCCTGAACGACTGTTTGAAGTGCCGGCTGCCAACATTTGGTAGTGTTCTTTTAAACTATTTTTCATGGCGACGATAGGCCCAGACCCGTCACTAAATTGCAAGCCGTGACGTAGCGAGGGCCGTCAGCAGGCAATTGTTAGCGATGAGAAACCACCGTACATCGCGCACATTTTTGCTTGCTGCCTCGGCGTCTATTTCTAGCGATGACACTGGAGATATTGCGAGCGCTGCTTCATATTTTTTATCGCATCTGCAGCGTCATCACTTATCTTCACAATCATAATTGACAAAACAAGGCCAGAATATGAATCAAAGCACCTGAAGCAAGGGCAACAACGAATGACCGACGCAAACCTGGGGCGCTATAACATAAAGCTATTCTAAACTTTTCTATTCCAATTCTGCAATCAGCCCACCACGATTGGTCCAAACTATTCGGGCCACTCCCAGCTTCGCCTGTCTGTGACGCGACGTCACGAAAACCGCGGTAGCTCCCCATCTGATATAGATCTCAAATCTTTGAGAAACCTTTATTATCTACCTAGTGGTCTAATGATCTGAAAATGGTGCATATTGATGACTAATCTACTCAAAATGCATATCCGAGGGACGCTGACCAGCCAGCTGTGGAAGAAGACGACGACGAACGCGCGAGTAGTGGCAGAAGCGCGTTCGCCTGGGACCTGAGTTTTTGCACACGCAGAACAAAAATGCGCATAGCCCTAGCCATAAACAGGTTAGCTGTCAAAATACGGCATAAATTTATTCTAAGATGCATTCAGGCCCGTGTTTTTCATTACTTTCGAGGTGACGGCTGCGCTAAGGATACGTTGCCTTTTCGCATAGAAGATTCAATGGAGACCATCTGGAGACCGTGTATCACTTTAAAAAATTTCAGTAGTATAACGTAGAAAACATCCGTAAAAATACAGATACTGTCATCTTTTTCGAAAACGGAGGGGGTCTACGTAAAAAAAACGGACGAAACTTCTGTTTAGTCGAAAACGGAGAAAACGTACGACAGAAAGACGAAAAAAACGTGTTTATCTTCCGTGTTTTCAAAAACGGAGAGTTTCCGTAATTTGTACCGGACATCGCGATGTACGGATCGCGAAATGTCTGGATCCGGATCGAGCTCTATCCTGAATGGTCCCTATCGCGATCGAAAGTGACCGTGTGACAGCGGTATTAAACTGACAATGTACTTCAGGACGTGCTGACATTTTTATCTAATGTACCAACCATTAGCGGTTTATGTTCCTACTCATTCCTTTGCTGGTGCTCCTTTTGTGAATCGGTCACGCTCGATAATACATCCGGCCCTAATTGTGCAGCTGATGCGGCCCTCACATATCCTCAAAATGTGAGCTTGTATCGTCATTAATGGCAACATGGACTGCATCAGTTCATACGTTCATGCAATATTCCATTTGTGAATGTACAAGCCAGATCATTTATGCTCACATTTGGTGGTATTTGCAGGATTATGTTACTGCTTTGAAAATCAAAGCACTATTGGGACAAAATGGAAAGAAAATTAGCATTAGTCGACATGCACCCAAATCATCGGAACTATCTACTGGTGTGGAATCTGTTATATTTTACTGGTGTCGTTCCGTTATAGTAAAATTGGAATAATGTTATAATATTTAATGGTTCTGAAAAAAAGGGGTCATGAGGAAGACCGTGGACTTTAGAAGGAATAATTGTTTGGTTTTTATTGCAGCTGTAGCACAAATGAAGAATGGCTGCTTACCGTATTTGTGCACAGAGGTTTTAAACGTTGGTTAAGTACTTTGAGCAATATCATTATCACAGCAGTGTGTTGGGTGGTGCACTTTGCCCTAGTGAGCCATGCTCCACTTTGTTTAAAAACTACGAAAGCCTCCGAAACTTTGTCTTCAGACATCACAGGAAACAATTCGAGGTGTATAAAATGCTTGTATGTGCTTCATAAATGGCAACACGCTAATACGTAGGATAATTTTGTGGTGCCACATTAACCACTGTGGCAGCAAAAAAACTAAAATTCTTACTCACCAATTTAACATTTGTCTGTGCCAAAATAGACCAAAATGAAAATTTGACCAAATCTAACTTCCGACAGATATTTCTGCATGAAAAATTGCTAGCAAACATTTTTTGGCAGTCCCACCCCTAATACAATCTTAACTTGTGCAAGAACAGTGTCTGCCTTGATTTAGCACATTTATCAGAGTTCAGTTGTTTCATGCGAACTATGTTTTCTGTCCCACCCAGTGTTTTTTTAGCATGCACTATATTAAGATTCACATGCTTTCTAATGTATTACTGTTATTAGCTGGTGTACTATTCGCGATTCATATCTTCCATGCAACCTTACTTTTTTTAATGATAAAAGTATGCAAGTGGTCCTATTGTGTGGATAGCGTTGGTGGAAATGCTGGAAATAAAATTTTGTTGTTTCTTAGCTTTCGGCCAAGTGTACTGTGAGGCATTATACACTAACAGTAGATGCCCGAGTCTATGAATCCTTTAAGTTCGAGTTTTTCACCAAATACTGCAGGAAGAGAACATCAATGGCTCTTATAAAACTGTGGAATGCTGACCACACAA